>NC_046661.1:19917107-19946588 GCF_010883055.1 Belonocnema kinseyi
TACTTTGAGTTCGTTGCTCATTCTAAAGTTTTTCGCGTTTTGCTTTAAAAAGTGGCAGTCGTTCATCATGCAGCATTCACTTATTATTTCCATCGACGACGGTATGTTTGTCTGTCATTTCTTTTGTCAAAAGCATTTGAAAAAGTGATTTCTTAATCAAGTTCAAATCTTCTGCGCTTAGCGTTTGCCCGTTCTGAGAAGCGCGCCATATGAGTCAACGGTGTTGACTCATATTGTCATTGGTTTGGCTAAACATGTTACTAAACACTTCTTGATGCGCGTTTCGTATACATACATCGTTTGTGTCGCTAAAGCTACTAGAAATGGTTCTATTCGCTGATCATGAGCGCTTAGCGTTCGGCCCTTTGGCGAAGGGTACACTGTTATTATCGATGTGCGCACTAGTTACTAATGTTACTTTGGATAACATTTCTGTCTTTAAAAAGGTAATTACTTAGTTGAGTTAAAATCTTGGGCGCTTAGCATTTGATCGTTTTGAGAAGCGCGCTATATGAGTCAACGGTGTAGGCGAAGATATGACAGACCACGATCTGAACCGTGATTTCTATGTTGACATGGCTTTTGTCCTTTAAAAATATTTATAAATTACCAACAAACCACTGACTTTTTTCTTAGCTTTAGAACGAATTTTGTGCTCTGTAGCTGGCAGCTCCAATTTTGGGAAATTTTAAAAATCTGGGATCATCTGTGTGTTTTTAATTGGATTAGGCACCAGATATAGTGGGGTAGCTATAATCAAAATAAGGCGAAGGATTTAAGGGAGCGGAGAGCAGGTGGAGTCAGGAAAAATACCGATGTAAAATAGAATGAGTTTTATTGGTACCCCAGACAACACGTAATATTCAAGTGGCCCACTTAGGCAAGAACGCCTCATCTCTACAGACATAATGTGGCACTAAGAGTGGTTTATTACTATCTTTGTCACTCTTACGGGGTTACCCGCGACCCTGCCCTGGCGAATACTTGGATGAAGATAGAATTTTTAGGTTCAGTCGACTACAATGTTACTTAATTAGCGTTATTGAACTGAATACAGAAAAAATATTCAATCAAATAATACAAATGTTTATTCAACAGCTGGAAATAATAAAGTAACTTTTTAAGCATTAACGCCCACTACAAAAAATGTTATTCAATAATGCCGGCATCTCTTATTTTACCATTGATTGAAATGATTTCGTAAGAATTTTTTCTGTTTCCAGCTGCTTGAAATTGTGAAAATAACTTTAATCGATCAATGAATTTATTTGAATCGTCCCATTAATCTGTCATTTTTGCCGTTGCTTCTGCTTCTATTTCATATTCAGACGAAAATTATTTTCTAGCATAATCATCCCTATCCTCTATGTCTTCCTGTTCAGTATGATCTTTAGTGTTCACTGTCACAGATAAAGAATTACCATGTTCATCAAATTATTCTTTTTCCTTCTGTTCTTCCACTACGAATTCTACTTTCTGCTTTCTCATACATGGTTTCACGTTTAAAAAGGGCTAGTTTCTATTGGATTTCTTTAATTCATTAAGCAGTCTGTTTGTTTATACAACAGTATTTCTTGTGTCTTTTTAAATTAACGAGTCGTGGAAAAGTTTGGAAACAATTGGGACATGATAGAAGTCATGTTGTTTCTACTATTGCAACAGGATTGATTGTTCATTCATGAAAACAGAGTTTATATATCGAAATAACAAGAAGAAAAGCAGAACAGGAAAAAAGGAGGAAAAGTGCAGGAGGAGGATGTAGTTAAATCATATATTCAAAATGTCGGATTCAATTTTGACACGCTTAGATTATCTATTTATCCTACCCATTCAGTAGTTTAAGGGTACAACTTTGTAATTATAAATTACTGGCACGATCCAAGTTAATTCTTAGATAGAAGGAGGTTACATGTTAATTAAAAAAACATCAAATTGGTTTTATTTGAGTTTTTAACAGATGTTGTAAACTTGATAAGGCCTGTCTGATCACCGCTAACTGATCAGTACTTTACTCGACAGGGGATATTTAAGTAATTTTGGCATAATATAGTTCATGATTGAAAAATAGCGTGTATTTAAATGAAAGAAAATAGTTACAAGTAAAATAAAAAGTTAGCGACAATATTGACCTTTCTGAGATGACTACTGTAAAACGCATCCAAATGAAGTGAAACTACTTACGCTTCTGATTCTTTCGGATTTTCAGTTACCGAGACACCCCTATCTCTTGGTGAAGGTGACTTATGCTTGGCTGCGACCACCGCTTTTTAAAGTGGTGGTTTTTTCTAGTCCTGAAAGCCCTAGAAAGCCAAACACCAAATCTGGCTAACAGATGATCGGCCCTGAATAATTCATCCATTAAAAATCCTTCTGCTGAAATCAAACTTGACAGCTATTTGTGATTTAAAATGGTCACAGTTCGGCCATTCTGACCTTCTTGATGACCTCAAGATATTTCTAAAACGATAAACGTCGAAAATTATGACAATACGATAACAGATAATGAGACTTTCATTGAATTTATAACCTGAAACAATTAAATGAAACTTTTAAATAAGATTACACACACTCATGCTTCATATACCTATCCATCTTTATGCAGAATCCATTTAACTATTAATTACCCAAAATCCAACCATGATAGTTTCGATTCTTGAGGTTTGCCCTAAAATTTTTTACACACTAAAAATTCACTCATATATCACCCAAGAGCACTAAAATTAGTCACTAAAATGACAATAAATTTCCGTTTATATAATCATATCTATTTAAAAAATCTATGCCAAAATCATTCTATAAATAATTAAATTCATAAACTCTAACCTTTCCGCCCAACTATTGCTGGATCTACTCTCTGGTGGAGGCTCGGAATCCCCTCCCTTGTTATTGGAATAGCTCTTTGGACTAGCTCTTGTCATCCTCGCTAAGATCATCATGGAACATTTTCGTCTCCATCGATAACTGCCCAAACTATAGCTATAGCTATAGCTGGTGCAGTCAACCTGTTGCACCTTCCACTCACCCAGAATCTGGAAATCTGCAGCTACTTTCTCCACTTGCTCGATCTCGAGGACAAAGTTCAATTTGTCAGCAATCATAAGAAGAACGTTGCTCACTCTATCCCTCGTCGGCTCCTTTTTGGTCTCTACAGCAGCTTCCCATCACAGCTTGTGATGATCACGTGCGGCTGTTCTGTCAATGAGTGACCCACCAGCAGTAGTACCCTCTGAGACCCATCTAGGACCATGTGAACTTTCACCCTAAATTGCACCCCCTAAATTTTTAGCTTGGCAGTGAAAACTCCCACCACTATTTCTAACTCGATCCCGTTAACCTTGATCGGCCTAGTTCATCAAGTCTCGTATACGTAGTGCGGTCATTCTGAATCTTCTTTGCGGAAAGGCACTACATAACTTCCTAAGTCGACGTATTTGTATGTTTCGTGTCTACTCAAATTTGCGATTTTGCCGGTTTTGAATCACTGCATAAACTCGTTTTCAAATGTCTCACCAGATGCACCAACTTACTCTCACTTCCACTGGTACTCTCATTTGAGGAAACACGATCAGTGCTCGTTTCTTCGCGGCTGATGCTACAATTACGCGCGAAATGTCCTATCTCTCCGCACACCAAACACCTGACTTCACCGGTCACGCTGTCTTTAGTATTTCCGCCACATTTCTAAATGTGGCAGAAGCTCATAGGGAAAATCGCGAAAACGCGCACTGTTTATTCCGTAAACTATTCACTTGATACCCTCGTCACTTTTAATCTACGCTTAATTGCATTTGGCTAGCTTTCTATAAAAATATTATGTCATGTCCCGTGTGTTTCCTTTTTAAAGTTCTGAGCTGCCAGGCGCAAACTTAAACCGTTCTTTTTACTGAGAAAATTATTCTGTAATTTTTCCATCCAGACCCTCCAATGGCAAGCCCCACCGAACAACTTCGCTAGGGCATAGTGCCCGATGGCCAGGTCATCAGAGCCATATCTTATCTCAAATTCATCCTTATCTTCCTGCCGCGGCTCATCCACGCATACAACCCACGCAACAGCGGTAACTGCAATATCACAACACGGCTTCCGAGTTTCGTAACGTCTTTAAAACCGCGATCGCGTATTTCAAAACCGGACTGAGCCAAACGTTTGTCTCGATTCCCACCGCTGCAATTGCTAGAGTCTTGAGATTTGGAAATCCTGAAATAATTTTACCAAAGCACAGAGTTTATAAATAACCTTTTTTTCTTTTAATTTTCTGGCTGATTACGAAAGAAGACGATAAATCCTATTAGAATCAAGACGAGAATATCTGTAATGTGTTAAAAGTTATAGAGGTTCAAAGAAAAGAAGTAGGATTTCTTTAAAAACAAAGCACAACATTCAAATACACAGAACTTCTTCGAAAATTTGTTTTTGAAAATCTAAAAAATACCTATAGCCAAATTTTTTTCTAAAAAACAACATATTTTGTCCCCGAGACAATCTGCAATTTTAAGTGTAGAACCCTGTCTGATTTGAAATGGATTCGGCCTTGAATTTTCTGTTTGCGTGTCTCCGATTGAAGTTCTTATTTTGGAAATCCAATGTTTAAAACATGCACAGTATTCAAATGAAATTTATACCTAATATATTTTGCCTTCTTCGATGCAATGAAATTAATACAATCATTGGATTATTTACTTATTGCTATAATTTACCATTACTGTCTATCTTTGAATCATTATTTAAGCCAATAAAATATTTTTCAGCGGTTCGAACGAAATTAAGGGGCATTTTTGGATACTTTCCAATTATTTCGATAAATTTAAAAGAATTTGGCTAAGACCTAAGCTCAGTCTAAAAAAATTATAAAAACATAAAGAGCCTACGAAGGCACAATGTCAACATTATTTTTGATTCGTATTTTATATAAAAAAGGACGAAATGGAACGTAAAGAAACATTCATTACATTCCTTTTTATTTCTTTTCACATAAAATTTTGACGAAACACAAATTTGACATTATGCTTTCGTAGCTGCATTATTTGTCATTGACTTTTAATACTTAGCATTATTTTCAGGTAAATTATATGGAATTTTAACCCTACACGGATCCTGCGGGGGACAAATATTCCCCACGCGAAATTCAATTAATTCTCCTGAGCAAATATCTCTGATTTTTTGGCGCAGACCCTAACCATAATTCAGTTCGACTATCATAGAGTGCTGTGAAGTGATTTTGTCCCGCAGAGGATCCGTTACGTTCGAGTTTCTTCACGTTAAGTCAATTCCATTTTTTCATGTAAATGAACGGATTTGACGTATATTTACAGTATATCATTTTATTTTAATGTTTCGAATTGATCTTTTGTAATTTAAGTGAAAATTATATGTAAAAATTACTACAAATGTGATCTATATCAATACAAAGTTGTTTTCTTTAACTTTATTCATACAGTGCTTATAAATTACAATAATAAATCAATTAATAAATAATTATTGAATAATTGTTTTTCTCATCCAAGATGTCGAGAATGTACGAACTAAAAGGTGCCGATGAAGTGACTGTAGTGTCGCAGGAAAGAGAGAAGTTGCAACCGACCTGTGTGTGACGAACATAGGGCGGTCTTGTGCAACCTTTGCGTCGAAGTTGATGAAGCTTATTTAATGTAATATTGTGTTTAATTTAATGTTTTTAATGCGATTTTTTTTCGAGAATGAATTTGAAAATAAAAAAAAAAGTTTTGTAGAAAAGGCTCATTTGTTTAATTCCGACGAATTTTTCCTATCTTTCAAACTTATTAACCGCTTTTTCATGGAAAAAAACTTTTTATTAATTTTTTATCTTCATTTAAATCAAACCATCTTATTATAAATCCGAAAACAAAAACATATATTATTGAAGAAAATAGATACATTCAAATTATTTATAATAATAAGCATTCTGCCCGCACTTCTGATATTTCTGATTTTCTTCAATTTTCTAACTTCGAATGTTCAAAGAAATATACTTTTTGGAAGAAACCTAATTATAACCCACACCACCTTAAATATTGCAATTTGTGCTCTTCAAAATGGCGTCTAAAATTTCAAAATTAGTTAATTAGAAAAAAATGACATGATTTTTTCCAAAAAATGCGAAAAACATGATTTTTCGCGATTTTTATTTGTTCAAACATTTTTTTCAACATTTTAAATTCATTTAAACGGGATGTTATATATTCCGATGAAAGGAAAAGATTGTGCACAAGGAATCCAAATGGGGGACATTTGTCAACCACAGGATCCGGTGAGGGCAAAAAAATATATAGGATCCGTCTAGGGTTGAGAAACAATTTGGAAAATATCTGAAAATGCCCCTTAATGTCGTTCGAATTCCGCAGCGAAAATATAGCTGAACAAACTTATGCTTATAATTTCCAACTTTTCAGCTTCAATTAGATTCGGAAGCTGTAAATGATATCATCTTTATATTGTGTTGAATTTGCGAGGAATTATCGAGAAAATTTAATTATTCCTTCCTATTATTTTAAAATCTCAATTAAAAAAAAATTGAAGAACCTTCGAAATCTCTACAACTTTTTCATACAAATTGTAATGTGAAATACATTTCTTGCTCGATTATATAAATTCCCAGATAACAAACGTGCCTGGAACATTACCGGACCGATGGGCGGCAGACAGCGTTCCGGCGATAAAGCATCGTTTGGACGGTATGAATTAGCGTCAGACAGAAGTGCGCAGACAATGTTTCGCCCTCTGCAATCGCGCGTGCAAACTCTCTTGAAGACCGTTACGAGCACGACAGGCGAGGAACGATGTGGCTGCCATAGTCGCAATCAATGTCCTGGAAACCAAAAGCCCTCTAAGATTCGTCTATAATTTTCCACAATTCCCTGCGCGGCCTCCTAAATCCCAAAATGACCGTCTAGAAAAAATCAACGCTATCAACAGCCGGTCGAAAATAGTTATTGTTGCCAAACAATCGGTCCGTTCTTGTAAAAAAAACTATCGAACAAGATGTGCGTAACATTCTTCCAGAAGATCTGATAAAACATTTGACTTCTCTGTACATCGGCAACGTATGAAAGGCTAGAAAGGCTTTCGAGTTTCCATATAGCCGGCCTATAGCCGACACGTTGGTCGCCAGACGGTCTGGCGAGCAATATTGCCAGCAATGGTGCTTACACCGAGATACTCATGTGCTTGAACAGTGCTGCTGTGATTTGAGAAAACATCGTTAACAGCAAAATGCACGTAGCCGGAAAAATCAACGAAAACTGTTCGAATCTTTATTCGTGCGTATCTCGGATTTTAATTCATTTTCTTCAGTTTTTTGTTGTTGTTTTTAACTAAGTTGTTTATAAACTTTTTATTTTTGCCCAAAAAATGGTTTTAAAATGGCAATTAATTATCTAAAATGCAATTAACGGTGTTGTTTGGGATAATGAAATACAGAAAACGCCGTAACGGGCAGTTACGACTCTCCTCGAATCACGGACCTCAGAAATTGGACTGCCGTGATTCGAGAAAACGCCGTTCACGGCAAAAGAATTTTGCTGCTTAAAATAAATGCAGTTACGGCGTTTCTTGAATTACAGACCTTTTTTTTCGGGGTTCGATGATTCTGGAGTACACCGTAAGCGCGTATGGACCTCTTGAAAATATAGAAGGCTCGATATCACCGCCCGATAATTTAGTAGAGTCCGTAACTGCCTGTTGCGGCGTTGTCTCGATTTTTTTTTTAACGTATTCAGCTGTCCATGTTTTGAGCCTGCAGTTAACAGTCAGTTGCGGCTTTCTTCCAAATCACGACTCGCCAAATTTTGCAGTTAACGGCGTTTTGAACAAATTTAGCAATAATTATTTTAAAAGCTATTAAAAGTTTGAAAAAATTATTTTAATAATCAGATGCATTCCTTCTTCACGATTCCAACGATATAAAAAGAAATATTTTTTCGATTTTTTGAAGTTAATGGCGTTTTATCAAATCACGACAGAGTTGTTCTGTCAATCGGACTGCGTGCCGGCGCGTAGGGTGGCATCGTGCCAACTTTTTGTTACCTAAGTTAGAGCTACTCTCAATAAAAGTATTGAATTCTCTGTCGAAAATTTGTCGCGTAAATTTACATTCTTTAAAAGCAAAAATTGGCACCGGACATGTACCAAAATTTTAACCTAGGTTTAAGTATATGTCTAAACGTAGGGCAGACCCGGTTTTCCTCCCGGATACTTGGATCATATTCTAAGAAAATATCATGCTTTTTCTAGAAGAGTGCTATGTGGGTACAGCAGGTATTTGATGTCACTAAACTCGATTTTGAATCAAAGCTCATTTGAAACAAAGCAGTTAAATTTGATTATATTTTTGGGAGTATTATACAAGAATCATTATCATTGGCAGAGGTTAAAACTCACTAACGACAGCTTTTAAAAACATATTATGACATTCAATTCTTTGGGATCAGTCTAGTTTCAGTGCAATAGAATGCTTACTATCAATTAGGTTTATCGATTGCAAACTGCAAGCAAGGTAGTGACTGTAAACGACAATCTTCGTACAAAATGAAGCTGGAGATAAGCAGAGACGAGATGCTGTCAGAGGGTTTCCAAAGATTCTTCCAATAAATCACAACCAATGTAGGATATTCCTAATATCCCATAGAGATTTCTGTAAAACGGTCATTATGTTCAGTTACTATTTCAGTAAACATTGGTTTTTTATTGTGAATATGTCGTACAGACATGGAAGAAAATCGGTTAAAATGATTCAGGCGTGTTGAGAGAATTAAAGATGAACAACTAACGAAACAAACATTTCAAAGTAAAGTAATTGGCAGTGTGCCCAGAGGCAGACTGTGGAAAGAATGTTTGCAATGTTTGATTGAGACCATAATGGACAGTCTCAGAAACTAATTCTTTGGGGATACTAGAGTCGGGCGGGGATACCTGGGCTCACCTGATCAAAGCACATTTTCCGGGCTTCACAAAGTTAGGAGATGGGGGCACGGCACCTCTGAGGTAATCGAAGGTGCCTGTGGCCCAACTGGGCCCGAAACGACGGCTAGCTAACGAGATTGTGACCTCAGCCAGAGTCAGGTAGACCTTAAAGGCCTTCAGTCCTTACAAGTCGCCCGTCCCGGATGGTATATATTCAGTTCTCTTACAGAGAGCTGGTGAGATAATAATTGGACCTTTGGTGAGACTTGCCAGAGCTAATCTGACGTTGAGTTATGTTTCGGCGGCATAGAGGGGTGCGAGAGTAGACTTTATTCCGAAGGCAGGAAAACTCGTCAACAGATATATCCGCGATAAGGTCTTGTCAAGTAGTCCTCTTCACAAGCAAAAACACGCCTATAGGGTTGGTCATTCGACTGAGACAGCCCTGAGCACTTCAGTTGACATAATTGAAGGAGAACTGAAGCTGAAACATCTAGCGATTGAACCTTCATGAACATCGAAGGAGCCTTTAACTACACCTCTGGAGAGGTGATCAAGGCGGTCATGACCGCACATGGGGTGCCTAGTGCAGTCGTGGAATGGACCTGCCACATGTTGGCCAATAGGGATCTGAGCACGAACAAGGGTGACACCAGTTTATGTGGAACCGTTGACTCGGGATGTCCTCAGGGGGGTGTTCTATCAGCCTTGCTGTGGTGCCTGGTATTATATGAATTGCTTCATCTACTCACGAGTCAGGGCCTCCACCACATAGGCTATGCGGACGATATACTGGTTATCGTGGCGGTTAACATCTGGATGCGCTCTTCGTAGTAATGCAGCAAGCACTAAGAATAGTTAATTCATGGTGTAAGAGGACTGGACTATGAGTCAATTCGAGTAAGACGGATGCAGTTGTGTTCGCCAGAAGGTACAAGTGGCCAACCACGGGTACATTGAAATTTGGGGGGAGAAAAACTTGAAATCGAAGGGCAAGCCAAATATCTAGGAGTAATCCTGGATAAGAAGCTGTAATGGAACGAGCACCTGGAAAATAAGTGCAAGAGGCTAGTAGCGACTATTTGGCTCTGTAGAAGAGCCATAGGTCGAATAAGCCTCAAAGTCGACATCCGTGACGGCCCTGGGGGCACTTATAGGTTTGGAGCCCCTCCATCTCACCATAAAAGCCGTGGCTGCGAAGGCGGCCTGGAGACTCAATATGGTAAACGATAGCAGTATCTCGACAGTTATGCGGATACCGATTAACATCACGAAGAGGCCGACGCTGAGCATGCTTAGGGACAAAATGTTCACTTGTCACTACCTCTTCGACAAGAAATACCGGGTAAGCCTATCCACAAAAGAGGAATGGGCTGACGGTGAGGCACGCCTGACCAGTGATGGAGACAACTGGTTTACAGATGGCTCCAGTAACAAAAAGAACGCTGGAGCTGGTGTATACCGTAGAAGGAACGGAATAGACTTCACAATTGCGATAGGATCCTACGCAACAGTTCTACAATCTGGGATTATGGCCTTGCTCTAGTGCGCCTATAATGCAATAGAGTACGGCGGAAAAAGAAACATTCGCATCTGCTCAGATAGCAGGGCTGCTATCATGGCTCTGAATAGAACAACGAATACGTCGCTGCTAGTATGGAAGTGCTTTGAGGCACTGAATTAGCTAACGGCATCAGGTGCAATGAAATATCGGACAAGTTAGCAAAGTTAGCAGCAAAGGAAAATTTTACTGGACGTAAGCCAGTTGTAGGCATTTTCAGCAGTTCGGTCACTGAAGATATCAACAGTTAGCTGACCGGGGAACATCAGAATGAGTGGGATGCGGTCTCTGGCTGCAGACAGGCTTTAACAATCTTGGGATCCAAGCTAAACCCTCATTGAGCGAAAGAAATACTTAAGCTCGGGAGGAAGGAAGTCAAAATCCTAACAGAAATATTTATAGGACATGGAAACCTCCGATACCACAGACGTAAGATAGGACTTAAGGAAAGTCTTCTCTGTCGTCTGTACGGAAAGAATAATGAAACTTCCACCCATAGCCTTTGTCACTGCCCCGCGATTGCGGGGAAACATGTGACACTCGCAGACAGTGTCTGCATCAGTGAGTCTGAAATATCGGCCATCAGCGTGGCTGCAGTCCTCTGTCTATGGAGAGGACTTTGAGGCCACCCTTAAGGTTCATAAGGGGGAGCAACGAGATCACACAAGCGTCAGGGGCTGTGACAGTCTCAACCGAGAATCTAATAATAATAATAATAATAATAATAATAATACGAGGCATGAGAAAGAGTTAGTCTATATTCGTCTAACTCAGGCAACACATAAGAAAGAATTATTCAATATCCGGCCAATTAAGACAAGACATATGCAGGACTTAGCTAATAACCGGCCAGTGAAGGAAAGACATGAGCAAGAACTAGTCAATATCCAGCCAATGAAGGCGAAACATGAGCAAGATTTAGTCTACCTTCATCCACTTATGACAAGACGTGAGCAATTTTTACTCAATAGTAACATTGCCTTAGTCAATGTCCGGTCACTGAATGCGAGATATGAGAAAGAGTAAGTCAAGATCTGGTCAACTAAGACAAAACATGAGCAGGGTTTAGTCAATATCATGCCAATGAAGGCAAGACATGTGCAGAACTTAGTAAATATGCGGCAACTTAAGGCAAGACAGGAGCAGGACTAAGTCGATGTCCGGCCAATGAAGGCAAGACATGAGCAAGAGTTAGTCAATATTCAGCAAATGAAGAGAAGAGATGAGCAGGACTTAGTCAATATCCGGCCAATGAAGGAAAGGCATGAAAAAAAGTTCTTCAATATCCGGCCAATTAAGACAAGACATAAGCAAGTTTTAGTCAATATTTTGCCAATGAAGGCAAGTCATGTGCTGAACTTAGTTAATATACGGCCAATTAGGGCAAGACATAAGCAGGACTTAGGTAATGCCAAGCAAATGAAGACGAGACATTACACAGAATTAGTCATTTTTCGGAAAATTAAGGCAAGACGGAAGCTATTGTTATTCAATATCCGGCCAATGGAGTCAAGACTTGTGCAGAATTTAGGTAATACCCGGCCAATTAAGGCCAGGCATTAGCAGGACTTAGTCAATAGCCGCCAATTAAGGCAAGACCTGAGGAAGAGTCAGCAAAATATTCATCCAATAAAGAGAAGAGATAAGCAGGACATAGTTAATATCCGGCCAATGCGGGCGAAACATGAACAAGAGTTAGTCAATGTCCGACCAATTAAGGCAAGAGAAGTGCAACTTTTAGTAAACATCCGGTCACTGAAGGCAAGGCATCAGAAAGTGTTAGTCAATATTCGGCTAACTAAGGCAAGACTTGTGCAAGAGTTAGTGAGTACCCGTCTAATCAAGACAAGACATGAGGAGAACTTAGTCAATATCATACCAATGAAGGCAGGAAATATGCAGAACTTTGTAGCGATTATTATTATATATTCTAGGTTGAGACCGTCACAGCCCCTGACGCTTGGGTGATCCCGTTGCGTCCCCTTATAAACCATAAGCGAGGCCCCAGATTCCTCTCCATAGTGAGAGGACCGCAGCAACGTTGTTGGCCGATATTGACAGAGGATATGAGTGCAAGTCTCATTGTCATTTCCGCACAGACGACAGAAGGGACTTTCCTCAAGCCCTATCTTATGTCTGTAGTACCGGAGGATTCCATGTCCTATAAACATTTCTGTTAGGACTTTGACTTCCTTCCTACCGAGCTTAAGAATTTCTTTCGCTCGATGAGGGTTTAGCTTTGAGCCCAAGGGTGTTTTAGCCTGTCTGCAGCCAATGACCGCATCCCACTCATTCTGATGTTCCTCGGTCAACCACTCATTTTGATGTTCCTCGGTCAACCAACTGTTAATATTTTCAGTGACCGACCTACTGGATATGCCTACAATTAGCTCGGGCCCAGTAAAGGTTTCCTTTGTTGCTAGCTTTGCTAACCTGTCCGATATTTCATTCCCCTGATGCCACTGTGTCCAGGGATCCAGAGCTGAGTGACTCAGTTTTCTGTCGCTAGCTTAATCAGTGCCTCAAAGCACTCCCATATTAGCAGCGACGTAATCGTTGTTCCGTTCAGTCATGATAGCAGCCCTGCTATCTGAGCAGATACGAATGTTTCTCTTTCCGCCGTACTTCATTGCCTTATAGGCGTACTGGAGTAAGGCCATAATCTCAGATTACAAAACTGTTACGTAGGACCCTATCGCTATTGTGAAGTCCGTAGATTTTTGTAAATATGAGACCACTCAAGGCAAGACATGAGCAGGCCTTAGTCAATGCCCGACCAATGAAGGTGAGACATGAGAAAGAGTTAGTCAATATTAAGCCAATGAAGAGAAGAGATAAACAGGAATTAGTCAATTTTTGGCCAATGAAGGCAAGATATGTGCAGAACTTAGTCAATATCCGGCCAATTAAGGAAAAGACATGAGCAGGACTTAGTCTATATCCGGCCAATTAAGGCGAGACATGAGAACGTGTTAGTCAATATTCGGAAAATGAAAGCAAGATGCGAGCAACAGTTAATTAATATTCGGCCAATTAAAGTAAAACATAAGCAAGTAATATTGAATATCCGGCCAATGCACATTAGACATATGCTGCATTTAGTAAATATCCGACCAATTAGAGGAGGCGACAGGCATAACTTAGTCAATATTATGCCAATAAATGCAGGACATCTGCAGAACTTTGTAAATATGTAGCCAATTAAGGCAAGACATGAGCAGGACTTAGTCAATGCCCGGCCAATGAAGACAAGGCAAGCAAGAGAGTTAGTAAATATTCGGCTAACTAAGGCAAGACATGAGCAAGAGTTAGTCAATCTCCGTCCAATCAAGACAAGACATTAGCAAGGGTTAGTCACTGTCCAGCCAATGAAGGCAAGACATGTGCAGAACTTAATTTATATCCGGCCAGTTAAACCAATATCTGAGCAAGACTTAGTCGATATCCAGCCAATTAAGACAAGACATGAGGATGAGTCAGTTATTATCCGACCAATCAAGGCAATACACGTGAAAGGGTTAGTCAATATCCGGCCAATGAAGGCAAGGCATGTGCAGAACTAAGCAAACATCCGGCCAGTTGAGTCCAGACATGTGCAGGACTTATTTAATATCCGGCGAATGAAGGCTAGAGATGAGCAAGAGTTCGTCAATATCCGGTTAATTAGGACAAGGCATGAGCAAGTTTCAGTCAATATCATGCCAATGAAGGCTGGACATGTGCAGAACTTTGTAAATATGTAGCCAATTAAGGCAAGACATGTGCAGAACTTAATTTATATCCGGCCAGTTAAACCAATATCTGAGCAAGACTTAGTCAATATCCAGCCAATGAAGACAAGACATGAGGATGAGACAGTTATTATCCGACAAATCAAGGCAATACACGTGAAAGGATTAGTCAATATCCGGCCCATGAAGACAAGACATGTGCAGAACTAAGCAAACATCCGGCCAGTTAAGTCCAGACATGTGCAGGACTTATTTAATATCCGGTAAATGAAGGCTAGAGATGAGCAAGAGTTCGTCAATATCCGGTTAATTAAGACAAGGCATGAGCAAGTTTTGGTCAATATCATGCCAATGAAGGCAAGACATGTGCAGAACTTAGTAAATATGCGGCCAATTAAGGATATGCTTTTACGTGACCACGTGACCAAACCAGTCCTGTGTCAGGAAAAAATTTTTTGGTGTTCACCATGTCCAAAGACAATGGTATATCGCTCTCAAAGTTTGGGATATAGAAAACGAGACAATAAATGGCGTTTGTATATTTAGTTTGAGTAATAATTTTGGAAAAAATTATCCAAGTAAAAATAAGTGGGTAAAATTATTTTCTTTTTTATTTTGGTGTTCATTACGTCCACACGGACCGAGATAACGTGTTTAAAATTTGACAGATAAAATAAAAAGCACTTAAGAACGTTTGTATACATCAATATGTTTATAATTTCAAAGAAAGTTTATTTATAAATTGATAAAATTGTTTATTTACCATTTGAGTTGTAGCACTTTGCACGTATTTTTAGTTTGATAAGTTTCAGATTTTTTTATTCCCGTATGTTGAGTTCTAGCACAAATTTAGGACTAGATCTTCTAAACGTTCTAAAAAATTTACATAAACAATAAAATTTACAAATTCTTTACAAATCAACAAATAAGTATCTGCACTCACATAACCTGTCATTATTTTCCGAGAATTTTAGCGATTTCTAGCGGAGAAAAAAAGAAACTTTCAACGTCGATAAGGTCGATGTGACATGGCTAAGCACGCTTATGAAATTTTTGTGTAGAAATATTTTCATTTTTGCTGCCCTCGCTACGTCCACACGGATTGAGCTATCGTGTTCAGGATTTGCAAAGTTATATAAAAAGGACTAAGGAACGTTTGTATATATCAAAATGTGGATAATTAAAAAAAAAGTTTTCTGGCGAAAAACTATAGTGATAGGAAAGAAGCTTTGAACGTCGATAAAGTAGATGCCACCATTTAAAAACAATATTTTCGTCAACCTGCATTCAATGGCGTAAGAAGAAAATATAGTCCCTCAGCACGAATACTTATTTATGAGATTCCTGTCATCATTTCGTTTGCTCTTGTAAGTAAGCAGTCACCTAAATGAAAAAATTATTGGATATCTCTCCTATATTAGCATTTTTTTTAAATTTTATTCAGGCAAATACAATTTATCGGTTTATATGCTCCAGTTCATTTCGAGGTTATGTCAGAGGTGGAAAAATCGTGTTTTTATGATCAGAATTTAACTATTTGGTCGAATATCAACTTTTTCTGCTGAAAATTCATTTGTACGGTTTGAAAATTCAACTGTTCTGTAGAAAAATGTTCTTTTTTTTGGTTTAAAAAATCATCTGTTGTCAAAATATCCTTCTTTTTGGCTGAAAATGCAACTGCTTGGTTGGAAACTCTTTTTAGTTTCACATTAGAATCTTTTTTTCGTTGTAATATCAACCGTTACGTTCTTGGCTACAAATTCAACAACTTAGTGAAACTTATTTGTTAAGAATCCATTTTTTATAGTTCATTATTGATTATTTTAATTCAAAACCACTTTTTTCGGTTGAAAATTTGACAACTATTCTGTTGAGAATTCATTTTTGAGTAGTTGAAATTTCATTTTCAAATAAAAATTTAACTTTTTCAGGTTTTTAAAAAAAATTGCTAGCGTTCTAAACGTATAATAAATAATATTTAAATAAAGTGAATACATTTTTTTACTAAAAATATAACTACTCCATTTTTGGTTAAACATTGATTCTCGAATTTATGCTTTTCAGTTGGAAATTTATGTATATTATGTAAAAAATTGGTCTTTTGGTAAAAAATTAATCTTTATAGTTTAAAATTCATTTTTTGGACGAAAATTCAACTATTTTGCTTAAAATTAATTTTTTGTTTAAAGATATAGCTGTTTTAAAAGTTCATTTCTTTGGTAGAAAATTTTACTATTTTGTTTGAAAATAATGTAAATAAAGGTCAAGGAAAATGAAGAATTGGCCAGCGAAAATTTAGGATATTTTGAAATTCGCATTATGTAGCAACCTTCTTGTTACCTTAACTAAAGACGGCATTTTATCACAATTCAGGGTGACGACTGGACTCGGAAACCTGGAAAACCGGGAAATGACCGGGAATGTTATGATACCGAGAAAAACCGGGAAGTGACAGTGAATTTTTCTTTTTGCCGTGAATTTTACCAAATTTTTTACAATGAAAGATATTTTCAAATTCGTTTTTAAACGTTCTTTTAATAGTTGAATTGTGATCTTTTAAAATTATGATATCATTCAGTTTAAAATACATAATTCGAAAATCTTTCACTTTGAAATTTTTTATATTTTATATTTTTAATTTTTAACAATTTAATAATTTTTTTTACAAGACGATTCGGAATCATTTTACAATTTTAGAATATACAGATTTTAAAGTTAAAAATTAAACTGTTTCAATTGGAAAGTATTATTAGTTAAACAAATGTAAACGCCCAATTGAAACTTTATAAACTATTTTCAATTTGAAATTGAAATTAAATTTAAATTACTTAATACTTAGGCATATCTGAGTGTTCATTATAATTAGCAATTGTAAATTAAAAAATCAAAAATAAACAAAAACAGTGTTATCAGAAAAAATTCGAATAATTTGAAGAAATATTTACGAGCTTTGCACAAATTCAAAATTTAGCTAAAATTTAAAATTATTTTAAATAATTGAAAAGAAGTGTCTTCGTGTACCGACAAAGTCCGGATATTGGTACACAAAATTAGTACACACAATTTAGAAACATTTTAAGATTTTTCAAATGCTTCAGAAGAATAAAAAAGACTTCCTAGAAAAATTGAAAATGATTTTTTTTATTTCGAAAAATTAATTTTGAAAGAATATTGAAAATTTTAGCAAATTTTAATTAATAAAAAAAATTAGGTTAGATCATTTAAAAATTTGGTCCTACACATATGTAAAAAAATACAAATATAATTTCTCGTATTTTTATATTAAAAGAAAGAAAAAAAAACACTTAATTATTCGTGCAATTGTCATTTAAGTAGAGTTTAACAAATTTAAAATTACTTTTAAATTTGAGATGATTTCGAATAAGTTAAACGAAGTGTTTACGTGTACCGACAAAATCCGACTAATCGTAGTAAAATTTGTTGCAAATAGTCCACGCCATAATTTAAAACAAAATATAGGTTCTGGCAGATATCAAACAACAAATTTATAAGCCTTTTAAGAATTTTGACAGGTTTCAGAAGAATAAAAAGCATTTCCCAGAAAAATTGAGAATTATTTTTTACTTGAGTAAACTTATTTTAAGAGAATATTTAGAAAGGTTTTTAAAGATTTACAAAATTGTCAAAAATTAATGTAGAATATTTTTAAAAAATCTCTTTAATTGGGAGTATTGAAAAAATTAAAATAATTTGAAAAAATGTAAAACAGCATGTAGAACATCTACATGTTGTTTTAAAATATTTCGAATTTAACAAAATTCTTGATTGGAACAGGAACTTTTTCCAATAAATTTTAATTTTGAGGTGAAGCAGGGAATTTTCAAATTTTAACCAAATCTGAGTTGAAACTGGAATTAATTCAGGAGAGTAACAATTCTGACTGGAAAAATGCATTTTTTTAAACAGAATATAAGGGTAAAAGCTATCACAGGGTTCCCATCCAGCCCCTTAACCTGTAAGTAGCAGTGAATAGACGTTATACGTCTTTTATTTTTTTAAACTTTTTACCGTTGCAGAAAAAAAAACTATTGCGATTATTGCGTGACCTTCTATAGGGAATTTTAACGTAGAATCTGAATTTCAACCATTTAAAAGTTGACTTTGTAGAGGCTCCGTTCGGTTCCTTTGGTCCGCTAGGGATTCCTTCCTCATTGGGGATAGAAATACATCAACGGCTTATAAAATACTAAAAAATTCATATTCAGGAGACATTTTTTGGACCATTTGAACAAAATTTATCGCGGGGTCCTATTAGAGCGTATAAAAATATAAGTGGCGACTTGTTTATAGCGGCGAATAGACTAACAGAGTCTGGTCCAATCACTTACCTGCATTTCAAACATTCGCGTCTATTATTGGCCGCTGTCGTTATTGGCCGCTAAACCTACATAACATTTTTAAGAATAGTTTCCTAATAATCAAAATAATAAAACACTTTTCCGTTTAGTTTTTTTTTCAGTTTCCACAAGTGATGAATTTTCGACCAAACTATTCAATATTCAATCAAAAAAGATGACGGGGCCTCTTGATATGTAGTCCTGCCCTTTTTTTCCTTCCTTTTCCTTTTTCTAGTGTCCCTATTTCTCTTCCTTGTGTATCGCGATAGTGGGTACTACTGTGTAGGGTTCGCAGTCAGAACCTTGCATCTTGTTGAAGAAAATTATATCGCCAGCACTCGACTCAGCCGAAATAATAGACACCCCGACGTCAGGGTTAAGGGACTGGATGGGAACCCTGTGATAGCTTTTACCCGAATATAATTCTAAATTGAAACGAGGTATTTTCGAACAAAACTTAAACGATGAATTAGAACAGAGAATTTTACTAAAAAATGATAACTCTTAGTTGAAATGGAGAATTTTCAAATAGAATTAAAATTCTTGATTTGAGCACGATTTTTTTCAAACGAATATTATTTCTGAGTTGGAATGAAGAATTTTCTTGACGAACTAAAATTCGGGATTTGAACTGAAAAAGTTCAATTTTTAATTAATTCGGAGCTAGAATTGTTCCAAGATACTAACAATTCCTAATGGAAAATTGAATTTTTCAAACAAAATTCTTATCCTCTAGTCAAACGCGGTAATTTCGAAAAAAATTTAAATTATGAATTGGAACAGGGAGTTCCACAAAAAATTATAATTATTAAAATTAGTTAAAATCGAGAATTTTGGAAAAGAATAAAAATTATGGATTTGAACAGGTTGTTTTTAGAAAAGAATTAGCATTTCGGATTTAAACGGGGAATTTTCAATTGTAACTACTTATGACCTGGAATTAGAATTTAAAATTGCTTAAAATGGTATAATTTTAAACATTTGTAAATCCATTGATTGATTCTTTAATTTCAAACATTAAAAATGATAACGTTGATTTATATTTTTGGAACTGAATCTGAATCTTTGAACTCTACAATTTATAAATGTTTAACATTCTTAAATAAGCAATTTAACTGAATTTTATTTAAAATTGTTCAGTTGAAAAGTGTTGGTTGCTTTCATTTTATAAGTGTAAATTTTTGAGCATTTTAATACAAAATTGTTTAATGAAACAAATTTTAACTAAAATTTTCAAACTTTAAAATTCAAGAGTTTCACTTTGACTGCTTTCATTTCCAAATCAGTCTTTATTACTTCGAATGGAATAATTTTTTGAAGGAGTTGCAATCGATGGAAATGGTTACCCGGGATGAATTTCATGGACTACATTATGCGATACGAGTTCGATCCGGATGTGAAGTTGATTGTATTATTGGGAGAAGTTGGAGGGGCTGGAAAATACGAAGTTAATAAACGCTGGATCGTTCGCGAAGAGCAATGTGGAGACTGCCCTTTGCTGAAAACAACACTGTGAAAGAAGCCGACGGTTATGTACCTGAAAGTTTCGATAATCTGAGAGACTTTATTCACAGCGTTATTAGGACCACTGGATTACAGCTGGGCTAGGGTAAGATTGATTGTTGTATTATTGTACAGACCTCAGATTTACTAAACTATTGACAAAATTTCACACAAAAAATATTGTAATATTGTAAAAATATCACACAAAATACACTATTTTCTCACAATTTACCGCTGATTTTAAATAAAAAAGATGAATTTTCATGTACAAAAACACCAGTTTTCAACCAAGAAGATTAATTTTCCAACAGAAAGGATCAAGGACAAAGATCAAAAGACCAGATTCTGCTATTCGTACCAATTTCGGTGCAAATAGCCACATTATAATTTAAAACAGATTGTAGATTTTTGCGCATTTATAAAAAATTAGAAACTTTTTAAGAATTGTGAATGGCTTCATAAGAATAAAAAGATTTTCATAAGATTCCTAGAAAAATTCAAAACAATTTTTTGTCGGAATGTTATTTTAGAAAATTATTCAAAAAGATTTTAAAAGATTTCCAAAATTTTTAAAAATAAATCTGGAAGATTTTAATAATTTTTTCTCAATTTGCGGGATTTTCTTTAAATTGCAGAAAAAACTTTGTTCATTTCAAAAGATATTTAGAAATCCTAAACAAATTTCAAAAATAATCATAACGTTGAATAAATTTAAAACAACTGATAGATTTGTCAATATTTTGAGATAACATTTTGAAGCTTTTCAAGGATATTTTTAGTTGAAAAGAATTTAATTTTTCAATTTCTAACGTTTCTAGCTAAAAATTGTTCAAAATAATACAATTTTGAAAATTTTTAAGTTTATTGATTCTTTATTCTAGAACATTTAAAATTATAACGTGGGTTTATAGATTTAGAATTAAATCTGAATCTTTTAATTCAGTCATTTTCGAAATTTAAAACATCTTTCAGTTTATCTAAATATTCAATTGAAAATTTCAAAAGTTTAAAATTCAAAAGTTCCATTTAAGTGCTTTAATTTGTAGATTATTTTTTAAAATGTAAAAAGTTTAGCTTAAGAGTTTAAATTTTTACACCTTATTGAGCATGAGAAATGTTTGCGAACCAAAAAAAAAAACCACGGAAGTGACCGGGAATTTTTTTCCAGTTGAAGATTCGTAATTTTAGTTGAAAATGGAGCTGCTTGGTTGAAAATTAATGTATAAAGTGAAAATCAGCTCTTATATTTTTAGTTGAAAATTTGATCTTTGGTAGTTAAAAATTCCATGATTTGACTGATAATTTATCTTTATTCATTAAAAACTCGAATATCATTAGAAATTCACGGATTTTGTTCAAAAATCGATATTTTAGTAGAAAATCGTCTTCTTCTTTGAAACTTAATCTCTTTGTTAAAAAATTCTTTTTTTCGTTTAGAAATTAAGTATTCTGTCCAAATATTTATAATTTCAGTGAAACAAACATCTTTGAGGTTGGAAATGAAATTACATGGTTGAAAATTAAGCTCTTTTGTTAGAAATTATTTTTATTTATTTAGGATTTATCATTTTAATTAAAAATTAATTTCTTTTGTTGGAAAATCGCTATTTAATTGAAAACTTTTTTTTTCCTTTGAATGAAAAGAAAGTTTTTGCTGAAACTTGAACTATTTTGTTGAAAATTTTTCTTTTTTGATTAAACCTTTTTTTTCGAACTGAGAAAATAACTATTATTCCAGTTGAATATTCCATCATTTTAATTAAAAATTCATCACTTTGCTTAAACATTTATTTTTTGTTTATAGATCTAGTTATTCAATTTTTGGTTGACAATTTATCGTTTTTAGTAAAGATTAAATATGTTGTTGAGAATACAACTATTTAAATTGTAGATTGATTGTTTTAGTTGAAAACTCAGATTTGTGGTTTAAAATTAAGCTATTCCAGTTTAAGATTCATAATTTTAGTTGAAAATTACTTAATTTTGCAATTTTTTCTGTGTTGTTTTGTTACTTATTGAAATTATGGATAGAAAATATAGCCTTTTAAGAATTCTAAGTGAATCACTTGAAGAGATAGAATAGTTATATCTCTTCCTATACCTCAACTTCTATGCATTTCGATCTTTCTGCTCCCAGAAGGGCCCTTCGAAAATCTGTCTCGATCTGCCCTTGCCTGTAACTCTTTACTTTTCAACACTGATAATTCCCTGTAATTTTACAGCAATTAGGTCTAGTAATATCGGAGCGATTAATTTTATCGGGAATGCAACCGCCCTGACATGGTTGAAATTCAATAACACAGCTGGCCCTTACGTGGCATAATGTCATTTTCCATGTTCACGAGAGACACCTTGCTGAGATGATGATGATAAATATTTTGACAGAATACGTGAATTTGTGAATCCCGGGTTTTTTTCGGTTTGTAAACATTTTTCACGCTCAATAAAATGAAGAAAATCAATTCTTGAGCTTAACTTTTTTCATTTTCAATACTAGAAAATAATCTACAAATTAAAGCACTTAAAATGAAACGCTTAAATTTTAACCTTTTGAAATTAAAGATTTTTTTTATTCAAGAATGTTGTATTTCATTGCTCAATAATGTATATAATGTAATTTTATAATTTTAAATATGTTAGAATAAAGAATCAATGAACTTTAAAATTTTCAAAATTGTATTATTTTGAACAGCTTTTATCGAGAAACGTTAAAAATTAAAAAGTTAAATTATTTTAAAATAAAAATATCCTTGTAAAGCTTCAAAATTTTATTTCAAAATATTGACAAATCTATCAGTTGTTTTAAATTTATTCAAAGTTATAATTATTTTTGAAATTTGTTTAGGATTTCTAAATATCTTTTGAAATGAACAGAGTTTTTTCAAAAATTTAAAGAAAATCCCGGTAATTGAAAAAAATTTATTAAAAGCATCCAAATTTATTTTTAAAAATTTTGGAAATCTTTAAAAAATTTTTTGAATAATTTGTAAAAATAACAGTCCGTAATAAAAAATTGTTTTCAATTCTTCTAGGTATCTTATGAAAATGTTTTTATTCTTTTGAAACCTTTCACAATTCTTAAAAAGTTTCTAAATTTTTTATAAATCTGTAAAAATCTACAATTTGTTTTAAATTATGATGTGGCTATTTGCACGAATATTAGTGCGAATAGCAGAATTTCGTCGGTACAAATTTAGTTCAAATTATGTGAAATTATTTCAAGTTTTTATTTAACTTTGAATCTTTTAAAAATTTCTAAATATCTCTTAAAATTACTCAAAATGTTTAAATTGCGTACGTGCGGTGCGTGCGGTACAAGTGATCCGTTCAAATCTTAGATATTGTTAAAATTAAAATTAAACAAGTTTGTTCACATTAGGTGGGAGGGGGGGTTCAATCCCCAAAACCCCCCTTTCATTCACCCCTGCCTTTTGTAAAGTGCTGCACTGTGACGGACTGTATATCACGTGACAAGGCCATTTTAGTCAATCATGATATTTTCATAATTTTAATTGAAAAATTATTAGATAACAAGTAAACTGAGACTAAACTAACGCCATGTCACGCGGTAAGAATATTCTTATCTGCAATACTGCTTACATGCATATTGGTTCTCAAAGTATTTAAAATTGCAACAAAATAAGTATTTGTGTGACTTCTGTACAAGAATCGCAGGATTATTAATTTCTTTTTTGTTTGTTACATGCAATGGAATGGAAGCTTTTAATGTGTCCCCTAAGGGTTTACATTTTTCTTGCACCTTCTTCTTTATTCCTTTACACACCCCCCACACACTTACTTGGTGGTGGAAGGGGGACCTACAGTTTTAAGGTGGGTTCTAGAAGTACCGGTTCCACGACTCTCCAGAGATGAACAACTTCCTTGCTAAGCTAGTGTTCACCGAATGGGCCGCCGAGGCTCTTCCAGAGTGCGAGGCGGGAATCGAACCCGCAAGCCAACGGAGTGGGTTTAAAGCCTACGCTTTAGCCCCCACGACCATCGCCCCACTTCTTTGTCTGTTTTATTGTAATTAAAAAATTTTGAGGTTAGATTTAATTTTTTTTAATTCAAACGAAAATGGTAGTTTTCCATTTTTGTAAACTATTATAATCCATCTCTTTACCCAATTTATTTCCAGGGGCCCTAAGCAAAGTTGCGCCTCAGGGCCTCGAGTTGACTTCATCCTGAACTGAAAAATCACAAGCTGACAAACTTGTTTTCTTTACCGACCGCCGGTCCTAGTAGTAAATAGCTGGCCATTAGAAGATTGCATCAGAAGAGCATCGGTCGATCACACTTGATATTAAAATATTATATTATTAGTTTATAAAATTTTTTCTTCTCTCAACTCTGTGCATGGCCACACACTATCGTTTTACATTTATTTACCATTTTCTAAATTATTTCCTATTCCTTTTAAGTTTATTTTATCCCTGTCGAAAAAAATATAAATGAGGCCTGGTTTAATTGCGCAATTCGCGCAGAGCATGCCCTTAAGGCAAGATACAAGCAGGACATAGTTAATGTCCGGTCAATGAAGGCGAGACATGAGAAAGAGTTATTCAATATCCGGTCAATTAAGACAAGACATGAGCCAGTTTTCGTCAATATCATGACAATAAAGACAAGACATTTGCAGAGCTTATTAAATATCCGGCCGATTAAGGGAAATACATGAGCAGGACTTAGTCAATATCCGGACAATGAAGCCAAATCATGAGAAAGAGTAAGTCAATTTTCGGCCAATTAAAGCAAGACATGTGCAAGAGTTGGTCAATATTCGGCCAATTAGAGCAAGGCATGGGCGAGTGTTAGTCAATATCCGGCCAATGAAGGCGAAACACGAGTAAGAGTTAGTCAATATTCGGCCAATTAAGGAAAGACATAAGCAAGTATTAGTCAATATCCGTCCAATGAAGATAAGACATGTGCAGTATTTAGTAAATATCCGGCCAATTAGGGGAAGACATGAGCAGAACTTAGGCAATGGCATGCCAATGAAGGCAGGACATGTGCCGAAATTGGTAAATATGCGGCCAATTAAGGCAAGACATGAGCAAGACCTGACCAATGTCCGGCCAATTAAGGCAAGGCATGAGAGAGAGTTAGTCAATATTCGGCTAACTAAGGCAAGACATGAGCAAAAGTTAGTCAAGATTCGTTCAATCAAGACAAGACATGAGGAAGAGTTATTCAAAATCCGTAAAATTGAGGCAAGACGCGAGCAAGAGTTAGTCAGTATTGGGCCAATTAAGAAAAGACATAAGCAAGTGTTAGTCAATATCCAGCCAATTAAGGCAAGACATGTGCAGAACTTAGTGAATATCCTGCCAATTAAGTCCAGACATCTGCAGAACTTAGTCCATATCCGGCCAATGAAGGCTACAGATGAACAAGAGTTCGTCAATATCCGGTTAATTAAGATAAGACATGAGCAAGTTTTATTCAATATCATGCCAATGAAGACAAGGTATGTGCTGAACTTGGTCAATATTCGGCTAATTAAGGGAAAGACATCAGCAGGACTCAATATTCGGCCAATTAAGAAAGACATAAACAAGTCTTAGTCAAAATCCGGTCAATTAAGATAAGGAATGTGCAGAATTTAGTTACTATCCGGCCAATAATGAGAAGACATGAGCAGTCCTTCGTAAATATCTGGCCAATTGAAGCAAGACATGAGCAAGAGTCAGGCAATATTCATGCGATTAAGAGAAAAGATGAGCAGGAATGAGTAAATTTCCGGCCAATGAATGCGAGACATGCGAAAGAGTTTGTAAATATCTGGTCAATTAAGACAAGACATGCGCCAGTGTTAGTCAATAACCGGTCACTGAAGGCAAGACATTTACAGAACTCCGTAAATATGCGGCGAATGAAGGCTAGGCATAAGTGGGAATCAGTATATGTCCGGCTAATTAAGGCAAGATATGAGTAGGACTTAGTCAATATCCGGCCAATGAAGACACGACATATGCAGCACTTAGTAAATATCCGGCCAATTAAGGCAGGACATGAGTAAGTGTTAGTCAATATCCAGACAATGAAGAGTAAACATGAGCAGGGCTTAGGCAATATCCGGCCAATGAAGGCAAGGCATAAGCAGGTCTTAGACAATATCCGGGCAAAGAAGACTCAATTAAGAACCCAAGGTAAGGACTTGGAATAAGGGATATGCATAAAATAATCAAACAAATTAAATACAGTTTTAAGCTAATTTTTATTCAATGATCTTTATTTTACCAAAGCAAGAAAAAGACTAACATTTATTCCAAATGCATCATTTCCGGATTTTTATGCAAAATATTCACTGAAAACACGTTCCCAATCAAGTGATAAAAGAAAGGATTAATAAAAAAATGAATTATACCACAACTACCTTGAAAAATATTACATTATCAGAATGAGGCATTTGAAATTAACAATTTACTAATGATAAATTCCAAATTTAACTATTTTCAAAATTAATGCTTAATAAATGCTCAAGACTTTCTCATCAGACATCTCATGCTTCGCACTCGATTTTGTCTGAAATGCTATTTTTTCTACGCTATGTACAACACTATTATATCAAATGTATATTATATTTATTTCTGCACCTCGGGCTGGTACGGCTTATTCAGACATTAAAAAATAATTTACAAAGTTTATTTTTTCATAATTACTTTAATATTTGCTCCTTATGTTCCAGTAATTTTTATTTTCGTTTACCGTAAAAAATGGATCATTTTTATGAATTGATATATATAAAAAGCAATTTTGTTGTTAAACTTGTTAATGCAACTTGTGCCGTTTTTCCATCAATTAAATTTCTTTACTTGTAATGGTATTTTTAACGATTTAAACCAAAAATACGCATCCTACCCTAAAGTGGCTCAAAGAAAATAAATGTGTAGATTTAATTTAGACGATAAATTATATTACTTAAAATATTATTGCAGCTTGTATCGATGTTTCAAAAATTAATATTTATTTTCATTTTGAATGTATTCTTATAACAAAAATTTATTACAAATTTGTAGATCTTTCTAGAAAGCACAATGTTTTGTCATTTATGTATTTTTGTATTTGCTATCATTTTTTCAATGATTTAATTTTTGTTATTGTCAACGTTATTTTTCACGATCAAAAGAATAACTACGTATTCTGTAATAAAGTCCATTAAAAGGAATTTTGTAGATCATTTTCTGGTTAACAAATTTTGTCCCTTCATTTTGTCGTCATTTGTGTCCTTTGCCTAAAAGTTTGATTTTTCAGTTTTCAATGTTTTTCACGGAAAAAGCAAAAGCTACGCGTCATATAAAAAAGTGAATAATAACAAAGGAGAATGGACGATGAAAAATAATAAAATAATAATAAAAATAATTAGTGTAGTGTGAAGTATTATATATAATATTAATTTCTTTTATATATTTTGTTTATGAAACAAACGAATATTATAAATAAAACTTCACGCTATATATAAACTATATCTAAATTTCCCCCTAGGTCACAACAATGTTAGTTTTAAAAAGAGATTCCGAATTTTTTAACAATTTCAAGTGATATGATTTCATTGTTTGAAATTGTGCAATTTTAAGCTTTGCAGTTCGAAATTGCTTTATGTTTACATCTAAAATGATCAAAGATAAAAGTATCAAGGCTTTAGATATGCAATTTATTATAAATTTTTTTAGAATAGCGCATTCAAAGTCTTAAATTTGAATTTAAACAATACAAAATTTAAAAAACGATAAATATATTATTGACAATTATCATACTACGGAGTATCAAATTAAATTTAAAACGACTGGATAGATTTTTTTACTAAAAAATGTGATTTCTGTCAAAAAAAAAAACTTTAATTTTCTTCGCTGAAAATTATACAAGTTTAAGTATTTCGAAAAACATTGTGAACCTTTGAAGCTAATTATTGGTACTCCAAAAAATTAGGAAAATCAATAGAATTGATTTTAATGATAATAAAAAAAGTTACAGGCTTCAACAATTCCGGATTATGTAAGTGTTTTTCATTAGAAATTAAAATTTTTATTCTAGAATCATTATATAGATTCCATAAAAGATTTATTTATTTTTAAAATTTTACATTACGTTGGCGTTTTTAATAAAAAATTGTACTTTTGTTAGGTATCATTGCTCTTGTTTGGATATAATTTATTTTTTATATATATATATAAAAGGAGCTAAATGACCAGAATATGCATTTTTAAATTTAAATTAGTTTGAAAATGATAAATTTAAATACAAATCATTTACAATATGAGCTAAAAAATCTCATCTGAAACAGAAATTATTTATGAAAGAGTTAGGTTATGAATTTTGAAATTTTGTAGTTAGGATTTATATAAAAGTTATTATGAACTTACAGAAAAATATCATTGAGATTATATTGTTTTTTTATTACATCTTGCTTTATACTGATGACGAATTTTTCGTCAAGTTGTTTGATCACGACAGTTACAATGATACTAACTCACTAATAGGAAATCAAAACAATTAATCAAAATATACAAATTAATAACAATCCAAACTTAAACTTAGAAAAGAAAAAATTAACAGTTTTACCATATATTGAAGGTTATAAGAAATGTCTTTTTGAATTTAAAAAAAATGTAACGTCCAATTAGTTTTCTCATTTAAACAGAAATTCAATGAAATATTATTTCAAAGTACATAAAATAAAATAGAAAAAGGGAAAAAATGCAACTGTGTATACAGACATACCTGTAAAAATTGCAGCAAAAAATACATAGGGCAAACTAGTTGATCATTATATCTGAGAAATAGAGAACATGAAAGATCTATTGATAACAATTTGCAAAATACAGCTTTAGCTAAACATGCTTATGAGCACACACATAATATTGATTTTGACATTAATAAAGTTATTATTCTTGAATGTGAACAAAATTTAGACAAACGCCTTCTTCTAGAAATGATACATAGTCAATGTGACAATAATACAATTAATTTTAGAACAGACATTTAAGGTCTCAGCAATATTTACAATAAGCTTATCCCCAATATTCGCATTCCAAAATAGAAGTAAAATTTTAACTTTATTTGAATTTTACACGGTCTTTTTTAGTTACGTATATATAACGATGTATAACCTAGCCTTTAAATTAGCTATTAATGAGTTAGTATCATTGTAACCGTCGTGATCAAACAACTTGACGAAAATTTCGTCATTAGTATAAAGCAAGATGTAATAAAAAAACAATATAATCTCAAGTATGTATTCCTGTAAGTTCATAATAAGTTTTATACAAATACTAACTGCAAAATTTCAGAATTAATAACCTATTTCTTTCATAAATAATTTCTGTTTCAGATGGGATTTTTTAGCTCATATCGTAAATGTTACGTTTTTAAATTTTTCGTTTTCAAACTAATTTAAATTTTAAAA
>NC_046661.1:19946688-19960840 GCF_010883055.1 Belonocnema kinseyi
ATAATAAATTATATCCAGACAAGAGCAATGATAACAAACAATTTATTTAACAATTTAATCAGGTTGAAACATCTCTCGGGAGTAGATCTTCTTCGTTGCGCGTTCTGATCGATACTGAATTTATCAAGCTGGTTGCTAAGCAGGCGACATCGGCGATGTTGTCGTTCACCCAAGTCTTTCATTCTTAATTTAATATTAAATGTTCTAATACGCATTCAAGTCTCATAGTAATTTCACAGCGTCCAACACATACTCCCCCCGTATTTCCTGATCAGAAGGAATACTCTTATTGTTGAAGAACGCACAATTTCGCCACTGATCTTCTGTATGTCCCGGTTGCCGTCTTAACTTCAGCTACGCGGAAACGTTAATCTTTACCCGGGTACACTGCTACCACTCTCCTAGGTGGCCACTCGTTCCTCGGTGAGTTGTTGTCTCAAATGAGGTCTCATTTGGGACAACAACTAACCAAGGAACGTCTTTGGAGCTTCGGTTTGCCATTTAATCCATTTATTAATCGCCGGTAAATATTCTCTTACCCAACGTCGGCAAAATTGTTGAGATATGCTTCATTGTCGACGTAGATTCTTTTCGTCGGAGAAATCGCCTGGAGGGCCATATGTCTCTTGAATTTGTCCAGGTGTCAACATTAAAAAGTGGTTTGGCGATAAACTTGTCACATCGTCAAAATCATCACACAAGGTTGATTCTAAAGCCGCTTTCGCAGATTTTACAAGGCGCTCCCAGCATCCACCCATGTGCGGAGTGGCTGGAGGGATAAAATTTACTTTTATTTGGAGTTTAGAAGTCCGTCGCAAAATCTCATTTTTGTCTAGCTCTTGGACGGCCTTTTTAGTTCTTCAGAGACTCCTCTCAAATTCATTCCGTTGTCCAACTGTTACGTAAAATGGTCCAAAATAATCAATTCCCGTGTCCGTGAAAGGTAAAAAGCGATTTTGAACTCTAAAACCTCTGCCGGAAGTCGTTTACTACCCTCTCTCTTCCGTGATGGCTTGACTGGCGATGATAGTGCAGCACGAGAAGTCGAGTTTTTGGATGTTTTCCATCCCAAATAATCTTCTCCGCTGACACAACCATATCGGCGTTCACTCGTTCATCCATCTTGAGCAGACCATTCTCTATTTTTGAACTGAGTTATAAAATTTTTGAAGACTTTGGGATAGTCTGACAACCCTTCATTCCATACATTCTTCAGTATATGACTCTTTTTGTGCTTGAGCTAAAATTCCACATTCAGAACTTTGTATTTTATCTGCTGTCAACTCCCAAATGCCATGGCCTTTGTCTAATTTCGGTGCTCTTTCAAGCAAGATGTTGCACAGACGTATGGCCCAAGGTCGTGTACTTACTAATAGAAGCCACGAAGAAAATCTCTTTGAGACTATTAAAGCCTCTCCGTTAGTGATAACGCTTCCACAAAACTCTTTCTTCATCTCTAAACTTGGACCGGGTAATGGTGTATCGTAGACCCTCTCCTTAGGCCATTCTGTTTTATGTTGAAATAAGAACTCCGGCCCTCGAAGCCAACGATCGTTTTCCAATCCATTGTCGTAAAGAGTACCTCAAGTGGCATCGTCCGCCACATTCTCCTTCGTCGGTACCCATCGCCAGTCTGACACTGAAGTGTTGTCTAAAACTTCAGCTACTCGGCTCGCCATCACTGATGCCTGCAGTTCAAGGCGAGAAATGGTTAATTTTTTTAGTGGAGCCCCTGTTCTTTTACCCATGACCAGTGTCACCTTGATCATATTTTCGCCCTGTATTCAAAGGTAAGCCTCAGCAGCAAACGCTATTTCACTTGCGTCACAGAATATGTGGAGTTGAACTTCACGTATTTCTCAGATTCCCAGTACATAACACCGGTGAATTCTCGAGGTCTTTGCATGATGTAGAGTCTCCAGCTACGTGGTCCATCGTTCGAAAAGTTCTGCTGGTATTAACTGGTCCCAGCCAGTCCCGCGTCGCCAAATATCTTGCATCAGTACTTTCGCCTTTATCATTATGAGTGTCAGTAAGCCCAGTGGATCAAACACCGACATTAGTAGTTGCAATACTTCTCTTTTGTTGGTTTAATTCGAATATGGCCTCAGAATTTGTCCTTCACGTCTCAATTTTTCCATAGATGCAAAAAGTAGGGACAAGCTTAGGGATTTTCTAGTCACACATGCCATACAAACCATTTTTCTGCACGAGACAAGTGACTAGGCTGCGCTTATGGATTTTGAGCCGCTGAATTTTAATCTGGCCTCCGAATTCATCTTGCACGTCTCAGTTTCCCTCTAGATGCAGAAAAAAAGGATAACTCTAGGGATATTCTGGACCTTATGTTGATAATACTTCTATACGCGAAAATAGACACATGGATGTTATATGCTTAAGTGTCGCAACTTATTAAGATTTAATTTGTACACAGAAATTCTTCAGTGTGCCTTCTGTTTCCCCTAGCTTGGGTAATTCTAGGGAAATTGAAAGTCTTTCTCATATTATATAGATTTGTACGAGGGGAAAAATGCCATATCCTTTACAGTTTTGCGTGCGAAATCAGCCATATGTCCCGTGCAAATTTTTTTTGGTGGGCCTGTGTGACCAGAGATTCCCTAGGCTTTTCTTTACATTTTGCATCTAAAGAGTAAATGAAACAAGCCTGAAAAATTTGAGGTTGAAATTTAGATTCAGCACGCAAATCTGCAAAGGATATGGCATTTTTCCCTCCGTAAAAATCTATATAATATAAGAAAGACCTTCAATTTTCATAAAATTACCCAATCTGGGGGAAACAGAAGGCACACTAGAGAATTTCTGTGTACAAGATGAGTCTCTATAGGTCGCGACATTTAAGAAATTAACATTGATGTGTCTATTTTCGCGTATGCTAGTATTATCAAAATAACGTCCAAAATATCCCTAGGCTTCTGCCTATTTACTACATCCAGGGAAAAACTGAGACGGGAACGAGAAATTCAGCAGCTAGATTTGAATTCAGCGGTTAAAAATCCATAAGGTTAGCCTTGTTACTTGTTTCTGTCAGGAAAATTTTCTTATGGCCTATGTGAACAGAAATTCCCTAGGCTTTTCCCTTCTTTTTGCATCTAGGGAGAAACTGGTAAAAGCTCAAAGAATTTAGTAATTAAATTTAGATTGAGAGCGCAAAACTGCAGAGGAAATAGCGTTTTTTCTTATTTTTTGCTTTATAAGTCAGTATAACATGCGCAAGACCTTCAATTTTCCCCATATTGATCCTATCTAGGGGAAACGATAAGCACACTAGGAAATTTTTGTGGATGAATTTGGTCTTTATGAGTGCCAACACATAAGAATATGATACCAGTACGTTTATTCTTGCGTATACTGGTATTATCAAAATAATATCCAGAATATGTCTAGGTTTTCCCCTAGTCTCTGCATATAGGGGAAAACTGAGACGTGTAGGAGAAATTCTGGGGCCAGATTTGAATTTATCAGCTTAAAATCCGTAAGAGTAACCTAGTCACTTCTCTTGTGTTGACAAATATTCTGTATTGGCTGGGTGACTAGAAAATCTGTAGGCTTTTTACTACTTTTTGCATCTAGGCGAAAACTGGGACGTGTCGGACAAATTCTAAGGCCATATTCGGATTCAGAGGCACAAAATCCATGGGGGCAGCCTAGGCACTTGTCTCGTGCTGACAACTTTTTTTTGTGGTCCTGTGTAATTTTTTCACAGTCTGCACGTCAGTTAGCTGATATTTCTTATCAGTTGTTACTTGAGTTTTCAGATCAAATAACCTTGACCTTAACTCCTTGAGCTCTATATCGTCCGGTATCTACTGCAAATTTAATGGCTCAGTTAGTCCACTGATTAAGGCCACAGTTGAACCACAGTCGAGAAAAGCATGTGTATTTACTTTTCCATCAGGCCCATACAATGTGACTTGTAAAATCATCAAAAGGACTCTTTTTCTTTTCCGTCGTGTGAGGTTTACTCTCTCCTTACCTGTAGCATTTGCATGTTGTGTTGGCCTGGGTGTTTCTGATTTACATTTTAAGTGTCAAGTTGGGGTACCCTACTGCACTGCCCTCCGCGGTCATGGTTGCAGCAGCCGATTGTGCTTCAAATGGGAACCATCTTTTTCACATTCCGTTTTTCGATTACAGCCTTTTCTAGAATGTTCTGGAGCGAGCGAAACAACAAAAACATACCTTTTTCTTTGTAACCCAGTTCCAACGCTCCAAATTGGGCCGGGCGACCCGGATCCGTGGCCAAAAGTCGGAAAATACATTAAAATGTACAAAATTTAATTGCAAGGTCACTTATATATGGTTTTCGAGGGTGATTATTCCGAACCTGATATCAGAATTCCGAAAAACAAATGGCGGATCCAATATGGTGGACGAGTATTTCAAAAAATTATTGTATCTACTTGAAAGGTGGTACCTACGGGTTTTCGTTGACGCTGATTACGAATCTGAAGTCAGATTTAAAAAATAAAAAAACATTTAGCCGATTCAATACCAAGGATGAAAATATTGAGAAGTATTTAAAAAATGATCTACGTAAAATGAAACATTTATAATAAGTGATCCACCACAAGGGTCTTTATATTTTTATTTGTTTTTAATTTTATTTTATTATGATTATGATTTTTTTATTTATTTTTATTTATTTTCATTTTTAATTATCAGAACTGTAGTGTTTGGGGTGCTTTCTGTGCGAGTTCCCTAACCTCTCATGTTAAATTCCTTCCTCATCATCCAATAATTATGTATCGCCTAAAGTATCAAATGTCTGATGGATGCCTGGCAAATGATCGTTTTCGTTCTGACTTTCTACGTCGGAATGACACAATTCGTCCAATTGCGAAATATTTAGTAAATCTCTTACCTCCGGAGTAACGTACAACACATTTTTCTTTTTATTTCGAGATTCAAGATTTAGGAAGCATATGCTTGGATCCGAGCTATCCATAGCTCTGTAAAACATGTCTTCTATGTTTTCTTTGCGGCTGAAAGTAGGACCATTTCGCTGGCCCCACCACCCATCCAAATTTAACTTTTTTCGGCCAAATATTTAGTGCAGAATTTGTTCAAATTTTTACAACCAAAGTTGGAATTTGTGCATCACCGGAAGTACCTTATTTCGCAGAAAAACACTGGCAGGGCCAGCGAAACGTTTCGCTGGCCCCCACATAATCCAAAATCAACTTTATATGGGTGCATTATTTTCGTTTAAATTTGTTTAAATTTGTACAGTCAACTTCAATCTCTAAAAACTACCCCCTAAGAGAAAACCACCATGGCGGGACCAGCGAAACGTTTCGCTGACCTCGATATTATTCAAAATCAACTTTATATGGGTGCATTAGTTTCGTCTTAATTTCTTCAAATTTATGCAACCAACTTCAACGCATAGAAACTACCTCCTCTGCGGAAAACACCATGGCAGGTCCAGAGAAACGTCTCGCTGGCCCCGTCATGGTGGTTTTCTCACAGAAGGTAGTTTTTAGGGGTTGAAGTTGGTTGTACAAATTTGAAAAAATTAAAACGCAGATAACGCACCCATATAAAGTTGATTTTGGATAATGTCGGGCCCACCGAAACGTTTCGCTGGCCCCGCCATGGTGTTTTCCTTACAGGGAGTAGTTTTTAGGGATTGAAGTTGGTTGCGCAAATTTGAATAAATTAAGACGAAAATAATACAGCCACATAAAGTTGATTTTGGATAATGTCGTGACTAGTGGTACGTTGCGCTGTATCTAATTTGACGTTTGCTCAACAGGGTGTAGTTTCTAGGGGTTTAAGTTGGTTGCATAAATTTGAACAAATTAAGATGCAACTAATGCACCCATATAGAGTTGATTTTGGATAATGTCGGGGCCAGCGAAACGTTTCGCTGGCCCCGCAGTGGTGGTTTTCTCACAGGGGGTAGTTTTTGAGGAATGAAGTTAGTTGCACAAATTTGAACAAATTAAAACAAAAATAATGCACCCATATAAAGTTGATTTTGGATAATGTCGGGCCCACCGAAACGTTTCGCTGGCCCCGCCATGGTGTTTTTCTTACAGGGAGTAGTTTTTAGGGATTGAAGTTGGTTGCACAAATTTGAATAAATTAAGACGAAAATAATACAGCCACATAAAGTTGATTTTGGATAACGTCGTGACTAGCGGTTCGTTGCGCTGGATCTAATATGACGTTTGCTCAACAGGGGGTAGTTTCTAGGGATTAAAGTTGATTGCATAAATTTGAACAAATTAAGAAATAACTAATCTACCCATATAAAGTTGATTTTGGATAATGTCGGGGCCAGCGAAACGTTTCGCTGGCCCCGCAAGTGTTTTTCTGAAAAATCAGCTACTTCTGATGATGCACAAATTCTAATTTTGGTTGTACAAATTTGAACAAATTCTGCACTAAATATTTGGCCGAAGAAAAGTTAAATTTTCGTGGGTGGTGGGGTCAACGAAATGGTCCTGCTGAAAGTTCTACTGTGAGACAATGTGTCATTTTCATCAGTTTTATTTCTACACTCAGAAGCTTTCTCAGCGAGTATACCCACTGGAAGAACACTTATTCTCATGACATCAGCACCATGCATAAGAATTGTATGCAGTGTCGATGGCATAGGGAACAAGTTGTAGTTTTAAATGTAGAGTTCAGCAATCGCATTGCACAATGTTTCGAATTTCATTGAGTCAATTGTAAAATGACAAGAAAGCGCGATTAAACACATTTTGAAATTACAAAGTAACTTAGGTTCGAGGTTAAGATATTCCGCAAGAAGTTCTAGCTTATAAAAAGCCTTTCTTGCTGTATTGCCATCATTAGTAGTACCAGAGCCTCCTGGTTTTGGCTTGTCCACTATTATAGATAACTTTTCCTAAAGATTACTTTGTGTTTGCTTTTTTCTTTATACACATTGTTCTTTTTGTTTAACACTTCTCATTTGCCAGACTTTGATTTTAACATTGTAAGAAATATGCAAACATGCTTCGAATATTCTGAGCCACGCATGAAATGGAGAGAGTCCATACAGCAGAGATTTGGGATCTGGCAGAAAGATTTCCTTATCTTTGTTGTTGAAAGTATTAAACATTTTCGGATTTGCATGGCACATTGGACAGATTTGCATCGACTTAGTATTAGTAAATACATTCAACACCTTACCATCTATTAAAGTAAGAAATAAAGAAAAATGGATACGAATAAAATGATGATCATCCAATTTAACTTCAAGAACTTGTAGTTTGTCGACTTAATCGTCAACATTCTGTTTTCGCTTTAAAACAACATCTGCTGATTCTTTAGTGTATTCTATTGTAAGAAGATAAGATCTTAGTCATTGCGATACTTTGTTATTCCATAGTATGATTTATTTGCGATTAGAAATCACAATGGAATAACTATGGTAACAGATAAATTTTGATCGCTTTTGCTTGTCATATACTGAATAATCACTTTTGCTTGCAAATTTTTTATTAGTTTTGTAGTATGATTCAATAAAGCTTGAAGGGTTGTCCAGTTTTCTTTCTTAGTGAAATAGATGATTCACTTAATAATTTCCTAAATTTGCTTGGGGTTTCTGAATTTTCTAAAATATTATCGCAAATCGAATACAAATCTCTATTTACAGATTGTTTCGCTGCATAACGATAATAATGCAATAATGCGATAATACATGCAATAAAAGAAACAGAAAAATTTGAATATAACCATTCAGCATTATTATTTTCAAATCTTGCTGAAAATCTTTGCGCAGCTTGAAATTTTGTATCATGTTTAGATTTCCAAGCTCGTGTTTTCTTCATTAAAGATTTTATGTCTGGCTCTGGGATATTTTCCATACTCAAATTTATTTACGATACAATGTAATGAATAGTTGAATCCAAAACATTATTCATTAGAAAGTCAATAATTTCTCTTTTGGTCAATTTCGACATTATATACAATATAATCAAATCCAGAAGAGAAAAAAAGGCAACCAAAAGAAAAAACTTGCCATTTTGGATAAGCTTTCGAAGCAAAGTGAACACTGGATATCACGTGAAAAGCACAGCGAAGCATGACACTTGTGCGTGCGTGCGTGCGTATGTGGCGGCTCGCTGCAGACGTTTTTGGCGCTCGGGCGCTGACTCTATTAATTGCGATTATTATATTATTTGTAAAAAGGGGCGAAATGGAGCACCCCTACCTTAAGTATACATCATAGTGAACACATTGGTATTTGAACATTTTTCATATCTTGCGGAACCTCGGGGAATAATTGAATGAAAGAAGCTATTTTACAAAGTACTAATTACACAGCCACACAAAAAAGTGTACGGATCTGGTAACAAGACACACGTATTCCTATGGATTTTGGGGCGCTGAATTCAAATTCGATATCAAAAATCACCCATCACGTCATGGTAGAGCCATTAGCTCAAAAAATGACGAAAAATCATGCACTGAGGCAAATAAACTTCATAATAATGCCAGTGATGCAAATTTTCACTTCAAAAACATGTCGACAACTGAGAAGGATCAACCCTTGCCTGATATCAACTTATTTAACATAACTTTACCCAACAGAAACTGACCTCACCTAACCTGAATTAATAGAAATTTATTGAACTACACGTAAAGCTCTGGAAGCATATTTTCCGATTCAAAGGGTTACGCTTACGTTTAAGACGTTTACGAACAGGGTTTTCAGCGTAATCGATTAGGTTAGGTCAGGTTTTTTTAGGTTAGGATAGGTTTGACCTCTTTGCAGGTTAAGCCCAAGCTTATTCAAACGATACCGCAAACATAACGGGACAACACAATCAGTTTAATTGTGTTTCGTGAGGTTAGGTTAGGTTAGGCTAGGTTCGATTTATTTCTAGGTTAGGCTTGAGTTGACTAATTCGATGTAGCACACATTTGCTACTGGCAAAATATGCTTCGAGAGCTTTACGTAAAGTTCAATAAATTTCTGTTAATTCAGGTTAGGTGACGTCAGGTTCTGTTGGGTTAAGTTATGTTAAATAAGTTGATATCAGGCAAGGGTTGATCCTTCACAGTTGTCGGCATGTTTTCGAAGTGAAAATTTGCATTACTGGCATTATTTTGACATTTATTTTCCTCAGTGCATGATTTTTCGTCATTTTTTGAGGTTATGGCTCAACCATGACGTGATGGGTGATTTTTAATACCGAATTTGAATTCAGCGCCCCAAAATCCATAGGAATACGTGTGTCTTGTTACCAGATCCGCACAGTTTTTTTTGTGTGGCTGTTATTTTCTAAAACCAATGTGGCAGAAATTTTATTCAATTTTTTTTCAAATCGCTCAAAATTTTTTTAAACTTCTGTGTGTCTAAAGGTGATATGAAAAAAACCATTTAAAAAACGTATACATAACTATATTAAATGTTTGAACGAAAAACACATGAATAATTTTTAAAACATTGTTGACTTTGCATGTCTGCTAACGGAGAAGTATTTTGTTAATTAAACTATTACTTCTGTGTAAGATACCCCCATTATTACTGATTACAATGACCTGATTCTTTTGTACAAATTCGAAAGTTTGAAAATTGGACTTTTCGCCACGGAACCGGGTTTCCTGGCCCACTGTGCGCTCGTCAACAGTGAGCTTTTTAACCTGTGGACAATTTTTTTGATGTCCCGTTTGGCAATGTAAGCACTGCATTTTTTTCTTTTCAGGATTGGATATAGCTAGAATACGATTGATTTAATCCTTTTCCTGTAGTGAACAGTCGTAAATAGCCAGCGCGACTTCTGCTCTGTTCTCAAGCCACTTTGCAAAATCTACAATCGTTGCTTTCTTGGTATTTAGGAATATTGCCTCACCCCACTTATTTTTCAACCCTGTTGGTAATTTTTTTATCAATTGGTTCAGTAAATGAAAATCGGACATTTCTGAAGATTGAAGGGCCTCCACCGTAGTCACCAGATTCGAGATGGCGTCGGCAAACTTGATCAATGTCATTGGCTCATCTTCTTTCACGTTTGGCATTCCGGTGACTTGACTTGTCAATTCATCGACGATGTGCTCTGGTCTTCCAAAATGTCTCTTTAGCTGGATTTGCTATCGAACATTGGCAGGTCTTCGTCCAAGGTTTGCCTTGTCATGTATCTATGACTTACTGGCACGTCTCTTATCCGTTCCGTTTTCAATGGATTTTTCTTCATCACTATATCATTTATTTACATTTTCCGTTGAAATTTCTTTACTTCGATCAACTCATGAGCCTACTTTCGAAATGCTCGATTGCTAGGAATCTTTGGAGTGCATTGTTTTCCGACTTTCGTTGTCACTCTGAAATGACCGTTCCGGTATTTAATCAATTTTTGCTTGTTCTAGCTGCACTTTCCTTTCTGCCAATTTCTTTTAGCGTTCATCCTCTTCAACTACCAATTTCTTATGGCGTTCGGCTGTTTCTTATTCAATTTTAGCGATTTCTTCCACTTTCGCTGAATTAATGTCTAGTCGACGTCTCCTTATCAAACTAGACAACATACGCGAGGAGGATTTGATGTGGCGCAAAGCTTTCAAACTTCAACGAGAACCTTGGTCGAAGTCGAGCTCAAAGGAAGCAATGTATCCTTACTTTCTTCAGTTGAAGTCGAATCCGTCGCCCCTTCTCCGTCGTCGAACTTACCAAGTCGCTTCCTTTCGTCGTCGTGTATATCCATAGTAACAGTTAGTATTGAGTATCGACTATCGCACGAAACTTGCCCAGACTACTTCAACAATAATTCACTATCTTAACGATTCTCAACGAAAATTTACCAAGCACAAACTTTAGCACCGTAATCCACGGTATCTTCTGTAGCTAAAACTTGCACGTTTCTCCGGTTTTCAAGCGTGTCTACCTTACACTTGGTACTAAATGCATCGTTTTCATATACGATTCAAATTCCGCACTTGATGTTGCACTTATTTCACAGTTTATTTCCTCAGTCTTCGAGATAAAAAATCCACCGCTTTAAGATCCGGCTTGAAGGACCAGTTTATTTCGGATCGTTTCAATGATTGTTTCAATTTTAAGTGAAAATTTTTAACCAGAGGGTCAAAGTTCGTCTACTCGGGAGTAGATCTTGTTCGTTACCCGTTCTAATCGATACAACGAGAACACTTAAGTTAAGTTGTGTTGCATTAAGCAAAATTTCGTTAGGTTCTGTTAAGTTAGATTCATTTGTAGGTTAAGATCGAGTTAACCTATTAAATATAGCACAAATTTAAGACTGATAACCGTACGCTTACACAGCTACACGTGTGATTGAATTTCATTCGGCTAGGTTAGGTTAGGTCAGGTTTTGTTAGGTTTGGATAGGTTAAACCTCTATGTAGGTTAAGCCGAAGCTGATTGAAACGGTACCGCAAACTCAACGGGACAACACAATGAGTTTAATTGTGTTACGTTAAGTTAAAATAGGATACGTTAGGTTAGGTCAGGTTTTTTTAGGTTAGGATAGGTTTGACCTCTTTGCAAGTTAAGCCCAAGCTTATTCAAACGATACCGCAAACACAACGGGACAACACAATCAGGTTAATTGTGTTTCGTGAGGTTAGGTTAGGTTAGGCTAGGTTAGATTTATTTATAGGTTAGGCTTGAGTTGACTAATTCGATGTAGCACACATTTGCTACTGGGAAAATATGCTTCGAGAGCTTTACGTGTAGTTCAATAAATTTCTATTAATTCAGGTTAGGTGAGGTCAGGTTCTGTTGGGTAAAGTTATGTTAAATAAGTTGATATCAGGCAAGTATTGATCCTTCACAGTTGTCGACATGTTTTTGAAGTGAAAATTTGCATCACTGACATTATTTTGAAATTTATTTGTCTCAGTGCAGGATTTTTCGACATTTTTTGAGGTTATGCCTCAAGCATGACGTGATGGGTGATTTTTGATACCGAATTTGAATTCAGCCCCACAAAATCTATCATAATACGTGTGTGTTGTTACCAGAACCGCACACTTTTTTTTTTGTGTGGCTGTGTTATTTTTGCACTTGTTACCAAAATTGAAGTTTTAACTGGTTTTTATTTTTAATATTTGACTTGATAACATTGACATGTTTTACTCCAATTTTGAAGTTTTTATCGTTTTCACTTCAAACAAAATACAGGTAATTTTATATCTTTTACTTAAAATTAGTCAATTATAATGTAAAAGAACTGTTGGTATTTATAGTTTATTTTAGATTTCTTGAAAAAGGCACGCAGTCATGCCGAAACGTCGAAAGGTTAAATAAACAAAATTTTTCAGTAATTCTCGTTTATTATATATTTTTTCAACAATTGAAGACCGTCAGACCTACAAAAAATTACATGCATATTTATATTGACGGTCGGAAAAAGGATTGATTTGATTTTTATCGAATCTGATTAAGAATTATAGTGATTTTCGTTAGATATTTACATTTGTATTAAAAAATTATTCGATTTCATAGAATATTCATCACGTGTTAACAATTTTAGGTTAAATTTTAGTTACATTTAAGATATTCAACAATTTTTGGATTATATTATGGTTTTTCGTCGGAAATAATTCAATTTTCAACAATGCTAAAGATAGAAGAAAATTGAAAGGGGAAAAAATTCTAAATTTAAGTTTTAATCGCTGTAAATTCAATTTTGAACAGTTTAAAATTTAAATATTGAAAATTAACCTGCTCAAAAATTATGAAAATTAAAAATTCCATTATGAACCATTGAAAGCAAAAGAAAACAGCCTAATTTTTCATTAAAAATAAGGATTTACAAATATAATATTTACAAACAGGATTCCTAAGGCTGCTGTTGCGAAGCTCCTCCCATGCTTCTCAATGCTGAAGACGAACCTCCATAATCCTTAACTGAGATCGTATTTCATGCTTGGGTAAACGCGCTAAATACCCACTCGTTTTACGATCCTTTTCCTCGAACAAAGACACAAAACAATCTTTCTCGCGAATAGTACGGGAGCGGGCAATGCTGCCATATACAATTATATTTCCAAGGATAAAAAGTTATAATTATGTATTTTGAGCCGCTGAATCCGAATATACCCGGCTTTTCCCGAAAAAGTGGTACGTTTTGTTTAAATCGCTATTGTTTAAACAAATTATGAAAAATTGACTTTTTCGATCTGGACAATTTTTTTCTAGAAAGTATGGCCCATTTTAAGACGAAAAGGTTTTCATCAACTTTTTCGTAAAATGCATATTTTAAAAGATATAAATTTCTTAAGGTTCGACATTTGACGTTTTTCACTAACTTTGAACGTTAACAACATTTAACATATTTAATATTTAAAAAAATTTTTTAAACTTACTCATTCTTTCAAAGTTACTGTATAACCTGATGTAATTCAACATTAGCGCAGACCCGGCGAAGATACAATTTTCGCAACTAACAGTCAGCACTTTTCCGACGTGCATACACGGAAATAAAATTATTGAGGCAAACAAGTGAATCGAGAATATTTTAAACTCAAAGAAAGTGTACGCTTGGATTAGGTAAAACGTTTAGTTAGAAGAGTTACACATTTAGTTACTTTATGTAAATTGTTCTCGTAAATCTGGAATTTGGACAAAATTGCTAAGTTCGAAAGTTTATTATTTTCGACAGATTATGTATAATTCTATTATCTTCAGATTAGAAAAAAAATTTAGTTGTTATAGAAATATATTAACTTACAGTAGCCAATTTTTCGTCTGGTATCGCGAAAATGAATTTCCCTGATTTCCGTGTAATGCACTCGGAGGTCAAGTTTGTTGTTTTTATCGCGTTTCTTGGTATTTCAATATAGTTATCGCCTACAATCGAAACAAATGTAAATTATTATTACTGCATTATAAACTTCATTTAATATTAACATTCGCGCACATTTTAAGTGGTAAAAAGCGTTTAATTGTCCAAATTAAATCTCAACTGTCACTGCTCCCGATTAAACCGTCGCCATTTTATTTCGCTGCTCCCATAATGCACCGGTGCTCTTCCGATAATTGCTTCAGATACCTATTCTTAATATCCCTATTATAGCTATAATTATTAGGGGTTTGACTATACGATATCCCTGGTATACAGTCTGTCAAGTTAAAGCGTGGGTGGCTTTACTCGCAGTCGGTATGGTGTATCGACATGATTTTGGTGTCAAAATATTAAGAAGAGCTCCCTCTTTC
>NC_046661.1:19960940-19962025 GCF_010883055.1 Belonocnema kinseyi
AGGGAGCTCTTCTTAATATTTTGACACCAAAATCATGTCGATACACCTTACCGACTGCGAGTAAAGCCACCCACGCTTTAACTTGACAGACTGTATGAAAAATGGTTAAGGATATTCATTTTTGCTGATACAGGGATCTTTCTAAATTCCTTCGTTCGTTTTCAGCTAAATGTTTGGCTATAATAAGGAATAATATCCCTGTCACAGCTCAATTTTTTTTACCGTGTAACACAAGTGGGAAGGAGGACGACAGTAGGTACACGGAGACATGAATTCAACTCTATATCGGATAAAAAGTTTTAATGCATATAAGAAAATCTGATATATATTTTTAATTATTTCTCAAGAAATTCAGTATTTGTCATATTTGCAATTTTATTGTGGATGTTATTAGATTAACAAAGTATTTTGAGAAAGATTTTCAAAATCATTATAGCTCCAAGAAGTGAGTTACGAGGGTAGTTCAATAAGTCCTTAGAATGACCAACATATGGCGCGCGAATCGCTCCAAATCATCTGTTTTCAGTCAGCACCACTCCCGACTAGATATATGGTGCAGTCACAGTCCACATCTTCTGAGTTTACGTGTTTTTATAACCGTACATCAATAAGTGACGAACCACGTTCAGGAAGGCCCGTAGAAGCAAGTACTCCCAAAATCATCAATAAAATCCACGATATGGTGTTGGAGGATAGAAGATTAAAAGTGCGTGAGTTAGCTGAGGCCACAAGGATATCTATAAGTGCAGTTGTTTCAATTCTACATGAAAAATTAGGCATGAAAAAGCTATCGGCAAGATGGGTGCCGCGTTTGCTCTCAGCTGAGAATAAACGCAATATAGTGGTCGCCTCTGAGGCTCTTTTGGCGCTCATAAGTCGGAATCGTGAGGAATTTTTTCGTCGATTTGTGACTGTGGATGAAACATGGATACACCACTACACTCCTGGGACAAAGGAACAATCCAAACAGTGGATTTCCACAGGCGAACCAGCTCCAAAGAAGGCAAAGACCGTAAAGTCAGCTGATAAGGTTATGACTACAGTTTTTTGGGATGCACGTGGAATTATACTTATTGACTACTTGG
>NC_046661.1:19962125-19966031 GCF_010883055.1 Belonocnema kinseyi
CTTCTTGACTTCGAGAAGCGAACCATGTTCGTTATCGAATTTTCGGCACCAGCTGACAAAAACATCATTGCCAAGGAGAATGAAAAGAAAGAGAGGTATCGACACCTTATAAGGGAGTTGCAATGATTGTACCCGGAATATTCTGTTAAACTGATCGTCCTTATCATCGGCGCTTTTGGAGGTGCCAAGCTTTCACTTGCTAATAGCCTAAAAAGCATCGCTGCGTGTCAACAATATCCTAGAACAATTGCGGGAAAAATGCAGAAGGCGGTTGTCCTTGGGTCGCTCCGTGTTCTTAGGGTCCACGAGGCTTTTGCTGGATCGTCTTATTGATTCCTTTACAGACTGTAACCACCTATCTCACGGTTGTGAGACGTGGTTATGGATGAAATTTTACCGCGATTTCGCTGGAAGCGGGTGCAATTTTTCAGATTAGCACCCGCTCCCGGTGAAATCCTGCGGTTGTTCTTATGATCCATTGCATGACCATCGCTCAGGAGATGTTGAATGAAGTCAATAATGATCCCCATAATGATCCCGATTTTCTCAAAAGGGTTATAACTGGGGATGAATCGTGGGTATATGGATATGACGTCGAAACTAAAGCCCTATCGTCTCAGTGGAAGCATTCTGAGTCTTCAAGACCGAAAAAAGCACGTCAAGTTCGGTCAAATGTGGAGGTTTTGCTCACTGTCTTCTTTAATTACCGTGGCGTAGTGCATCAGGAATTCTTACCACAAAGTTGTACGGTCAATAAGGAGTATTACATTCAAGTTATGCGCCGTTTGCGAGAGGCGATACGCAAAAAACGTCCGAAACTTTGGAAAAACAATTCGTGGCTTTTGCATCCCGATAATGCACCTGCTCATTCATCGTTGCTTGTGAAAGATTTTCTGACCAAAAACAGCACCACAGTCATGCCTCAGCTTCCATATTTACTGGATTTGCCCCCCAGTGACTTCTTTCTTTTCCCAAAACTGAAGAGACCCATGGAAGGTCATCGATTTTCAACGATTGAGGAGATAAAAACTGCATCGCTGAACGAACTCAAGACGATGCCACAAAATGATTATCAGAAGTGCTTCGATGATTGGAAAAAGCTTTGGCACAAGCGTATTATATCTGAGGGGAATTACTTTGAAGGGGACAACTTAATTATTGAGGTATAAATATAGGTATAAAGTCACCTTATTTTTTGAACACACCTCGTATATACAGTAAGGACCTTTACTATGTAGTCATAGGGAATATAATGATATAGCTTTAGCATACATTGCAACCCGTCGTGCGTCTGTGTTACTCAAAAAAGTAGTAAATAGGCGACTTTAATTCAGTTTTAAAATCCCCTGCGCTCGAGGTCTTCCGCTTATTGGTCAAAAGCTTCGAGCCTCAGATGACGTGCGCAAAAGAAGTATAACCTAATTCTGAAAGAAGGTTATATTCCCCAGGATTCTCCACTATGACAAAGCTACCGAACGCGTCCTCGGGTTGCGGATATAGGGACCCTGTACCAAGGGTTTTTGCTGAATATGGTTACAAAAATGAATAGGCAGTCGCAGACAAGTGTCCAGAGGTAGTCCTGAAGGAATTGACCTCCAAGCGGAGGTGTGAAAACCGTGCCGAAATCTGAATAGCACCTAGGTGAGGTATCTAGAACGGTGACTCTGGGATACCGGGCGACCTCTCAGAGTATGCAGCCTTATTCTTGCATGCGGGGCTCTACAAGGATGGACGAACCCCTTTCTCTAGCTTCTCGCGAAAACACTAAAGGCAACATCAAACATAGTTGTAGTAAGTGCGGTTCAAAACAATCGAACGCGCAGGGCGCCCGACAATGGGTCAGTCAACAATGTCGACCACTCTAGAGCTGATGGGACCTAATGAAAATGGATTCAATGGTATATTTCGTGGTGCGAGAAACACCCAGAGCTATCGCACTGTTCGCATCAACGTCTGCGAAATTATGCCGAACTACTCCAAAAAAGGTGTTATGCAAGCGGAACGCCTACTCTAACACATCCAGAACAAGTCGGTAACAGAGAAAGAGAGGCGACATTAAGATCAACCCAGGGCAGGCATCCGATTGAGGAAGAGCGATGCTTTACGCCCCGGAAAAAACATCAACACCAAGGTTTCCCTCAAGCGTAAAGATCTAGCTGAAATGGATGACGAGCTTCGTGGACGTTTTTTCAAAGAATCCCACCTCTGGAGTATCAATTGTTGTATGTATAACGCATCGAGAGCTTTGGCAGATGCGAACCGTAAAACAATACCAACAGTTGATCATAAGACCAAAGACGAATGCATGAACTCGCCATAAAGATAGACTGTGCAAGACAGTATGCGTCCCGAATTCCGTGTGTGATTGACTGCATCACATCTCGCACGGATTTTACCGCCAAGGTTCCAAAGTTCGCGCGCGATCTTCGGAGCCCTTATAACACACAACACAAGTTCGCTTTCATTTGATAAAAACATCGATTTACCCGAAATATTCTTTTAAACTAATCGTCCTTATCATCGGCGCTCTTGGAGGATCCAAGCTTTTACTGGTTAATAGCCTTAAAAGCATCTCTGCGTGTCAACAATATGCTAAAACACTCACGGGAGAAATGAAGAAGGCGGTCGTCCTTGGGTCGCTCCGTGTCCTCAGGGTGCACGAGACTTTTTCCAGATGGTCATATTGATTCCGTTACAGACTTGCTTCCGGCAAAATTCTGTGGTTGTCCTTATGACAAACTTATATAAATGCATTATATATTATTATTGTATGTATTGAAACAATAATATAGCAAACCAAGATATATATTGATTTAACCGCAAACTATTGTGTACATCAATTTATATGATGATTTTTCTATCGCTTATACTAGAATAATGCCTTTAAACTCATAAAATATCTCGCAAAAAAATGTCGACCTCAAACACATGTTCAACAAAATTTTCTTAATAAAATCAGTACAAGCAACGACATCTCGTAATATCTGAAAGAAGTGCTTTTCTTTATCTATAGCGAGAGAATATTCCAAACTGAAAATCCATTACTCACGCCCCTACACGTTCTCTGATTCGCGGGCCTTTTTTACGAAGCGCAACCCTCATTGGTGGGCGCTTTGTCGTTTGGGCCTTTTGTCAAGGATGTAAATATTGTCATTCTAGTCCGGGAGCGGGCAACGCTGCCGTATGCAATAATATTTCCAAGGATAAAAAGGTGTTATTCTTATGTATTTTGAGCCGCTGAATCCGAATATACCCGGCTTTTTCTCGAAAAAGTGGTACGTTTCGTTTAAATCGAAATTGTTCAAACAAATTATAAAAAATTGACTTTTTTGATCTGGACAATTTTTTTTCTAGAAACTATGGCCCATTCTAAGACGAAAAGGTCTCGCAACTTTGTTGTAAAATTCATATTTTAAAAGATATACATTTTTTAAGGTCCGAAATTTGACGTTTTTAACTAACTTTGAACGTTAACAACATTTGACCTCTTCAATATTTTTGAAAATTGAAAAAACGTACTCATTATTTAAAAGTTACTTTATAACCTGATTTAATTCAACATTAGCGCAGACCCGGCGGAGATATGATTTTCGCGACTAACACTCAGCACTTTTCCGACGTGCCTACTGCTCTTGCGCGCCGCGCGCGTCGTTGTCACATGTGCTCGGCCGCGCGCAGTCGATATTTCGGGAATGGGTTTGAATTTGAAATAAATATGTTTAAAAATAAGTTATTATTGATATTTGAAGTCTCTTTTTATTCATTGATAAGTTCCTTGCGTGCGTTATTGAATAAACTATAAATTGAAATACGAGGGTAGTTCAATAAGTCCTTAGAATGAAGTATAAAAACAATTTTTTTTGGGTAAATTTTTTTTTATTTTTTAACATAATCTCCTTGGAGCTC
>NC_046661.1:19966131-19975740 GCF_010883055.1 Belonocnema kinseyi
GTTCATACATTTCTTGCCACACAGGTTCAATTGCCCGAACAATCCTATCATTTAGGATAGCTGGGAATATCTTATAAAGCGTGTTCAGACAATTTATTGGCCCGTAGTTCTTCGGGTCAGCTAAGTTGCCTATTTTCGGCAGGAGTATTGTGCGCCCTTTCACCAATCACTCTGGAATCGGCTCTTCCGACTTCAAATATGAGGTGAAAATACGGGCCAAATGCTGATGGGTTGAAGAAAACTTCTTCCACCAGAAGATTTTGATATAATGTGGTCCCGGTGCGGAATAGTTGTTCATCCCTCTTAATACTTTTTTCAACTCCTCGGTAGTGATGGGTGGGCATTCTTTATCAGTTGTTATGAGGGCAACACATAAATCCTTGAAGCTATTTATATTTTATGAGTCTTCGTCCAGTCTCTGCTGAACTTCGTAGACTTCTCTCCAAAATACTTCGACCTCCTCTGGTTTGGGTGGGTGTTGACAGTAACTGTAGGGTCTCGGAAGAGTCGAGATGGGTGAGAGAGAAACTGCTGATTCTCTTTGACCCACCTCTCCCTCCGCTCTAGACTTCTCTTAGCGTCAGATAGTATCCGTATTCTCTCAACAATATGCTGCCTGATGGTCAGCAGCTTTGACTTGTTAAGTGTGTGATAACTGGTCCGGAGTTCGCGCGCGAACTTTCGAAACTTGGCGGTAATATTCCTGCCAGATGTAATATAGTCAATCACACATTGAATGCGGGACGCGGACTGTCTTGCCCAGCCTATCTTTATGGCAAGTTAATGCATTCGTCTTTTGGTCTTATGATCAGCCGTTGGTTTTGTTTTACGGCTCGCATCAGCCAAAGCTCTCGCTGCATTATACACACAATAATTGATAGCCCAGAGGTCGGATTCACCGGAAAAATTTTCACGAAGCTCGTCATCCATTTCAGCCAGATCTTTAGGCTTGATAGAAACCTTGGTGTTGATTTTTCTCTGGGTCGTAAAGCATCGCTCTTTATCTATTGAATGCCTGCCCGCGAACGGTCTTAGTGTCGCCTCTCTTTCTTTGTTGCCGGCTTGTTCTGGCTGTGGGAGAGTAGGCGTTCCGCTTACATAGCCCCTTTTACGGAGTAGTTCAGCATTATTTCGCAGGCGTTGCTGCGAAAAGTGCGATAGCTCCGGGTGTTTCTCGCAACACAGAGCATGCAGCCGTGCCATGTAATCCCGTTCACGGGCCACATTCGCAAAGTAGCACTCTAACAAGTCGTAATTCAGTTGCTCCGTCCACCCGAAGGTCGCGAGATCCCGCCGATCCATCGCATTGAATCCATTTTCATTGGCTCCCCCAGCTCTAGATTGGTCGGCAATGTTGGCCGACCCATTGTCGGGAGCCCTGCGCGTTCTGTTGTTTTGAACCGCACTTACTACAACTATGTTTGGTGTTGTCATTGTTGTTCCCACGAGAAGCTAGGGAAAGGGGTTCGTCCATCCTTGTGGAGCCCCGCATGCAAGGATAAGCCTGCGTACTCTGAGAGATCGCCCGGTATCCCAGAGGTACCGTTCTAGATACCTCACCCAGGTGCCATTCAGCTTTCGGCATGGTTTTCGCACCTCCGCTTGGGGGTTAATTCCTTCGGGACCACCCCTGGACAATTTTCCGCGACTGCCTATTTATTTTTGTAACCATATTCAGCAGAAACCCTTGGTACAGGGACCCTCTATCCGCAACCCCAGGACGTGTTCGGTGGCTTTGTCATAGGCCCTTCGGTTTGATTCTAGAGGAATCAAAACCGAAATATATAAATAAATATAAATATAATAAATAAATAAATATAAATAAATATATAAATAAAAAAAATATATATACTTTAGGGTGGCCCAAAAAATCACATTCGAGAAATTTTAACGGGCTTGTTGGCCAAATTGTTCTCGTAGGCAAATAAATGTATGCCTTTTTTTTATTTGCAAAACAAAATATTTTTAAAACTCGCTCTGAGGCTTCAAAGTTTCCTGATTAGAAGTAAAGAAATCTTTATACCAACTACAGGTTTAACCCACAGAGCAGCTATAGATTTATTAACTTATTATTACTCTGCCATTCAACTCATTGTCAGTCACCGCAGCGTGAGATGGCAGAAAATATGGTGTACAATGAGCGGACCGACCGAGCGTCAACTTTTTTTGCAGCCGTCCACCTGCAGTCCCTTCAGCCGGTGTTCAACTTAAATGCGTCATTTTTCATAAGGTTTTCTTACGCTTTACTCAATTTACATTATACTTTTAATCATTTTTTTTTAGAATTCTATTCTCAATAGTCTAAAGAATGTCTCTTTAAAATGTCAAGTTACACAATTATATCTGAGGATCACAATGAGCCTCAAAAAATTGCCATTATATGCCATTTTTGATATGCCTAAAACTTTTGCATAATATTCCTGAGATATAAAATTGCGATAAATGCAATATTCATTGATAAGTGAAAAAGTATATTAAATATCAAATAAATTGGCTCATAATTTCCTGTCCAAAATCGAAGAAATAAAAATTGGAAACATTTTACATGTTAAACTCCATAAGATAAAAAAAATGGCCAGAGCGAGTTCTAAAAATATTTTTTTCGAAAATAAAAAAATAGGCATACATTTATTTGCCTACTAGAACGATTTGGCCAACAAGCCCATTGAAATTTGTCAAATGTGATTTTTTGGGCCACCCTAATATACTTTAAAAAAAATGGAAAAGGATTAAACAACCACAACAGGGTCCTATTAGGATCAGGAAAAATAAAATGTGAACATTATTTTGCAATATCTGAACAAGCAGTGCCAAACCAAGGTACACACAAAAAGAAATTGTAATAGGAATTTGATATAATAATTTTTAAAATACAATGTAGAAAATTTCGCATTGTGGTCTGTGTACCAATGTGGAGGGTAATGCAAAGCCCGAGCGCGGAGCGCGAGATAAATATACTATCGAGCGCGAAGCGCGAGAATGAACAGTCGCGCGCCCTAGGCGCGCTCAATTTAGCGAGCGAAGCAAGCCGCGCACTATGAGAATGTGTCCGCGACGAGGGCAGATTTTTATTTGTATTATTGTCAAACAATTTGGGTCTAGAAAAATTCATTCAATGACAGAGAAGCCTTTTCGCAAAAATATTTTTTCACATTCAGGGTGACTGTTTTAATCGAAGGAAAAAATTCCCGGTCATTTTCTGGTTTTTTTCCCCGGTACAAAAACATTTTTGACGGTCAATGACATTAAAAAATCATGCTCTATTTTAAAATGGAATGTACTAACACTTTACAATTGAACAATTTTAAATGAAATCCAGATAAACTGCAAAATTTAGAACTTTTATAAATTATAGAGTTCAAAGATTCAACTTTTTCAATATACATTATGAATAAAAAAATAATATTGTCAACTTAACAGTTCTTAAATAAGAAGTTACATTATTTTTATTTTAGATAGCTTATACATCCTTCAGCAGCTTAACAATTTTATTTCAAAACTTTGAGAAATCTAGCAAAACTTTTGAATATATTTTAAAATTAATTTAATTTTTCTACAACCTTTAGAAAATCCTGCAAATTAAAAAAAAATCCTTAAAATTTGAATTTATAAATAACAATAGAACACTTAATATTTGTAGAAAAATCAGCGTAATTTTAAGAGATATTTAGAAGTTTTAAAAATAATCAAATTAAATTTAGAATTTGAAATGATTTCAAATAATTTAAACGAAATGTGTGTACCGGTAAATTTCTGGTATTCGTACCGAAATTTTGGTGCAAATACCCACCGCCGAATTTAAAACAAAATGAAGATTTTTCTGAAGATTCCTAGGAAAACAAACAATCGTTTTTTTAATAATTCTTGTAACAGAATATTTCAAATATTTTAAAAGCAAAAATTATCAAAAAAGAACTTGAAAGATTTTAAAACTTTTTTTAATTTGCAGAATTTTTTAGAAAGTGTAGGAAACATTAATTTAATTTAAAAATATATTTGGAAGTTCTGCCAAAATAATAATGCACTTCGTTTAAAATACCTGAAATCATTTCAAGTTTATAATTAATTTTGAATCTTTTCGAAATTTTTAAATATCTCTTAAAATTAATTAAATTTTTTCTACAAATAATAACTGATCAATTGTTACTTATACGTCAAAATTTAAAAATTAAACATTTTTTAAATAGAACAATTAAAACTTTAAGGCTAAAAGTTTTAAAACTCTTCGAAATTCTACAGATTCAAAGTTTTCTATGTTAAACAATTCAGTTTCAAACTGTTAACTTTGAAATACTTGGTTTTAACTTACTCGTCTTAACTGAACATTGAAATACTGCTAAATATTAAATAATTATTCCTTTTCTCAATTAAAAAATTCAAATTGGTGAATGGGTTAAAAATTAAATAATATAGACTTAAAAATTTTTTTCAATTCAATAAAAGCCTTTAATTAATTCTATATTATTATAGAGTTATTTTTGAGTTGAAAATAGTTTATAAAGTTTCAGCCGCACGCTTACATTTTTTAATGGCTTAAAAATTAATAAAAATAATATATCAATACAAAAATATAAAGGAAGACCTAAAACCTTGGATTCAAAACATTTTATTGATGAATTATTCAAAATTTGATTTAAAAATAAAATTGTCGGAATAAATAATATTACATTAATTTCAATACTTATTAAGACTTTCGAACTGAAACAGTTACAATTTGCAAATTTTTGAATTTTGTACGGATTTAGAACCTTTTTGTCAAATAAATTATTGTTTAGTTTATTATATTTAAAGCACAGAACCATTAAAAAAATAATTTATTTATGTTTAAAGTTGATAAAATAAAACGAGTTTTTATAAGAAATTTTAAACTTTAAACGCTTTTAATTTGTAATTGATTAAATATTCAAAACTGCACTTTAATTATTTAAACAAAATTTTGAAATCGAACATGGGCTAATTTTTCGAACGTCCTAAAAACGTTTTTTGTACGTACAAATCAAAAGACGTCATTCGAACTTTTCAAAAACTGTCCTAAGTCAAACCAAATAATGTTCTTGAAACGTTTTATGTTGTAATTACGTCTTTGAAACGTCTCTGGAACATTGTATGTTTATGAAACGTTATATGGACTGACTTAGGACATTTTTAGTCTCTTCTAAAAATGTTCTTTAACGCTTGTACTTACTGGGTTGTACTTACGCTCAGCGGTGAAGAAAGTCGTGGTTGTTTTGTAAATGGTATTTCAATTGCAGCTGTATCCAAATTCATGTACGTTAAATCCTGAAAGAGCAGAACATTATTTATCATTTATTTATGAATAATTCTTCTCCGTCAAATAACTGAAATTATTTTCTGACGCTTACCTTAAGGTAACCGCCTACCTTCCGGTTATCTTCAAATACTTCAGATACATCCATAGTCATAACGTAGCTATCCATGCATAAATAATAAAATGCAGTGCATACAAATATGTATAAACTCTTTCATCTACAGAATATAGCCTATCTACTAAAATGCGATACTTGTACTCCATGAAAAGTAGACTAATAAAAACCTTTGCTAATTCTAACCTCAAAACCATAACCTTAACATCGTGAGCGCTCGGCTATGAGGTGCAATCGGCGGATTCGGCTAACCTCGGGAGATTACCGGAGCTATTCGGATTTTTGATATAGTGATTTGCAATTTCCTCAACTGAAGATTACCTTTCAGATAACCTTTCACTTTCTCTTTGACTATATTAAATTTTAGGATATTTATATTAACTTTTGTACCTCAATCTATTAATTCCTATAATAGCTTTTATATTATTTGAATATGTCTTTATCAATTATTCTGCGTTTTAATCCATAAAATATCAATCTTTGCTATTGAATATACCAATTCTTTTTCTAAAGATATTAACCCTTAGCTGACCTACGCCTGGCCACAATCATAGTCGGCACACTAGGATGTATCTGACCCCAACCACTTAATTAATGTTTCTGAGTAAACAACGTTGTTTTTTTAGTAGGAAAAAATCACAGCCAATCAGTAACTATCATTCAATAAAATGAATTAGTTGGTTTGCAAAAAATTATTGTTTTGTTAGTTAAAAAAAATCATAATTGAATTATCATATTTGAATTCATGATTCGAATAAAAAGGGCCCTGACGCCAACGACCCCAGTAGCCCAGCTAAGGGTTAAGTTTTCATATTCTGATTGTAAATTTTCCAAATTACGTTGACGATCATTTTTATACTTACACGACTTCACTAAATCGTAATCGACTATATCAATTATGAATATTGAAATATCAAGTAATATTATAAAATTTCTTTCAGTGCGCAGACAATTTTTGAATGATGAAAAAATGTGGTAAATAATTTTTTAATGCTTTTTATGAAATGAACAGATTATTTAATTATTAGCTGATTAATCTGTTTGAAATATTACATTACATAAAGATTGAATGTAATGTCCCTGTATTAAGCAACATAAACTAATTGCACATTGGATATAAGTCTTATAATAAAAGCTTATTTATATTTAACCTTTTTTTATTACGATTATACAGTTTCTGAAATTTTTATGATGTGAAATGAGTATCTGAATTCGATTTTCAAAATAGTACGTACATGTATATTCATTTTTTTGAAAAGTAGCGTAAAAGGATATTATTAATTCTGTCCTTTACAAAAATATAAATTAAAAGTTATTTGAATGTTCTAATAAAAATAGTTGTTTATTGATTTTTATTTTGTGAACTAATTAATTGATTACTAACTGATAATTTTTTTCGGCATAATAAGCTATATAAAGATTAAGTAGTTTGTTATGCTACCTCTCATCTCTAAAATAGACAACACATTGTTGTCGAAAACCTAAATTGTTGCGGCACTGCGTAAATAAAACTGCCAGTGACTCTTTTCAAGTTGTTTATATATTAATAAGAATTTGTGACTTTTCGGAACCATCAGTTTTTTACATATAAATTTTCATGTAAAATGTGTCAAATATTTTTTTTTCTTAACTTTTTGTTACAATATTGTCCCAAGTGCGAAGTCACATACGTCCCAGCATTGGCACATAGTTGGCAAAAATATTGCCGAAGCTCGGCTGCAATTATCGCGCCAAGGAAGGAATGATAACGCTGGCCTACACTTGGCAGCCAAGGTCTGGCTGCCATTTTCGGCCCAACACTGGGTGCCAATATCGAACCAACCTGGATGACGGAGTTAATTCGAAAACTGATCAAAAATTACTGAATTTTTCTTAGGACGCAGCTGATTCATCCATTCATCATTATATGACTGCATATCGTTCCAATATTATTTATAATTTCAAGAACTGAAATTTCATTAAAAATTTTGATTTATTTTAACAACTACTGGTATAGTCTAAAAATATGACAAAAAAGGTATTTAAAAAATAAACATTAATTGATTGAGATTACTTTGAATAAAAATATGAATGGTCCTGTTAAGATTGAATACTTATATTACATTTTGAACATTATATTACAAATAAATTTTCTAACGCTACGGGGTATCGAACTTACATCTATATACCTAAATCTATCGCCTAGCAGTCGGGAGTGCTAACAACTGCGCTAAACCGACAAGTTCAAACTCTGTGAAAAAGCCATCCTCATAAGTTACAGTTCAGAATATTTAAAGTTCCAAATTTGAAGCTCTCTTTTTATAATTATTTATTATAATGCGACCTTAGGTAAATGTAAAATATACGAACTGTTAACAGGAATAACAATACCATAATTGTTAAGTAAATAATTTAAATCGATTACAATTTTTCTTCGTGTAATGTTTCGATCTTTTTCCGCTGTAGACTTCTTTCAAACTTTCTGCAAAGACAGGAAATATAATTTTTCAGAAGATTTGTTTTTTATGTGTTTTTTAGGTGCTCAAAGTGAGACTTGGCGCAATAAAGTGCCGATGTTGGGCCAAGTATCGGTAGAGGAACAGCAAATATAAATAGCGAATATAGGCTGCCAGCACTGGCTCAGCATTGGATTGATTAAAATAAAACATGGTTTTCCGTGGTAAAAGTGACACTTTGCCCAGTAATGTGCCGCCAGTGGGCCTGACTTTAGCTGATTCTCGTGAAACATGGTTCCCTGTATACTAAAAGTCAGACTTGGCGCAATAGAGTTCCGATACTGGGCTAAGCATCGGTGGAGGATCGGAAAATATAAATAGCCAATATAGGTTGTCAGTACTGGCTCAGCATTGGACCGATTTAAATAAAACATGGTTTGCCGTGGTAAAAGTGACACTTTGCCCAGTAATGTGCCGCCACTGGGCCTGACTTTAGCTGATTCTCGTGAAACATGGTTCCCTGTATACTAAAAGTGAGACTTAGCGCAATAGAGTTCCGATACTGGGCTAAGCATTGGTGGAGGATCGGCAAATATAAATAGCTAATATAGGCTGCCAGTACTGGCTCAGCATTGGACCGATTTAAATAAAACATGGTTTTCCGTGGTAAAAGTGACACTTGGCCCAGTAATGTGTCTTCACTGGGCCAGACTTTGTCTGATCCTCGTGAAACATGGTTCCTTGTACTAAAAGTGAGACTTGGCGCAATAAAGTGCCGATACTGAGCCAAGCTTTGGTGGAGGATCGGCAAATTTAAATAGCTAATATAGGCTGCCAATACTAGCTCAGCACTGGGCCAATTAAAATGCCGATATTGGCCCAATATCGTTAACCAACCTTTGGCTGCCAAAATTGGACCAACACTGGGCCGTGTATTCAGCTCCGGCAATTCGCACTTAGGGTAATTCCTGAACATTTTTTTACATTTTCAAAGAGATAAGTACAATCAAATTATGCGGAAAACTTATTTTGAAGAATTCAAACAAAAATTAAGAAGCTTCTAAATAATTTTGAATGATTTTGAGATGATTTTTTAGGGAAAAAATTATGAAAGACCTTAAGACAATTATTTAAATTTTTCAGGATTTAAAACAAATTTAGGTTTACTCAATTTTGCAAGGCGTCATAAGAATTAAAAATATATACTTTATAGCGCATGCTTTTGTCATTCTCTGGGGTCCTCCAAGAGCACTCTGACGCTCCGTCTTACTTCTTCTTACTTCTTCCTTCTCACTTCGACCTGCGTCGGTGCAGATCGGAGTTTACCAGTGCAGGATAACCGAATACGCTATTAGATTCATGGGAAAATTCCAACCAATTTTTAACTAATAAGTTCATTTTCAGATTGAAAAAGATGTCAAAACTTTTTAAATTATTTCCTATAATAAAAAAAAAGACTTTAAAAGTTTTTTTCAAGCAAAATTTTGGTATAATATATAATTTTAGAACAAAGTAGAGTAAATTTAGGATATATGAAAATTTTTAATTTGGAAAATTAACTTTAGGAGAAAATTAATAAAGATTTTTAAACATTTCCAAAGGGGGAGGGTCGGTAAGGCCGGTTTTTGGCCTAATTTATTTTTGGACCAAAAAATCTGAAAAAATCATAGTAGTATCTTATAAGTATTCCGAGTCGATTGGACGCTAAACGGACTACCCTCCACCCCCCAGCCACCCCCACCACCCTACAAATATAGGAAACACCACTACCCACCAACTGTATTTTCGAG
>NC_046661.1:19975840-19977425 GCF_010883055.1 Belonocnema kinseyi
ATCTAGATTATTTGTTGGTATATCTGAAATATTTGAAAATGTTTTGTAATTTTATTTAAATTTCTAGGAACTTTTGAAAGATTTTAGGGTAATATTTTACACTTTGAATGGTTTTTCAAAATTTCAAGAAAAATTCGATTCAATTAACAAAATTTCAGGGTTTTAAGAGGGTTTGCATATATAACAAATATTATAAATTTTGGAAGTATTTCCAAAAATGTATCGATTATTTATTATTTCGTCCAAACTTGTAAAAGTCTAATATATCTTTTGAAAATTCTGAAAACAAAAATGCTAACACTTTTTTTAAAAGTAATTTTAATATTTGCTTAGAAGATATCTATTAAGCTTTGGAAACTAATAAAAATAATGCGCCGTTACTGCAGTTAGAGTGTCGCGGTAAGTAAAGGGTGAAAAAATAATGTTACCTAATATGTGAACGCTACCTAATAATAGTACTCGTAAATTTTACGTTACATGCATTCACTGAATTGATTCTTTCAAAATCTAATTTCAGAAAGAATATGAGTGCTTAGAAAATTGTAAGAACTAAAAATACTTATTAAAAAATTGGGAAAATGATCAAACTGAGTACAAAATTTATTTCTCTCAAGCGGCTCTTATCTCTAACAATGGGAAGGTTTCGTGATGCATGACAGGCACTCAATCAAATCCCGAGCTCGATCCTCGGTTTTTACGATGTTTTAAATGTTTAAGTATCGTCGAAAAAATATATTTTCGTTCGTTTATGTATCCTCGAAAAAATATGTTTCATTTGGAAATGATCTGCCCTAAATTTCTTTCACCATGGGTACACTCATGGTGGCCGCTTGCTACTTCCCAGGTGCACAAAATGCATCAAATTTTCAATTAATTGCAATAAAACAAGAAGCAGACCATTTTTCGAAAAATCCCTCTTTGAGGTATTGTATTTACCCACTAAGATTATGTAGTTAAAATATAAGGTCAAAATATTCATAATTGTGGAAAAAATCCTGTCATTTGAAATGCATGGGATAATTTTCAAGCCTGAGAAAGCACATAAGTCTTCCCAATATGTATGGAATTTGATGGTTCAATTTATTTTTTATTTTTTAATGTTACTAAATGAAAACATTTTGCTTTAAAATCTTCTACTCTTTTTTTCGAAATTTAAGGAAAAAGGGGGAGGGTCGGTAAGGCCGGTTTTTGGCCTAATTTATTTTTGGACCAAAAAATCTGAAAAAATCATGGTAGTATCTTATAAGTATCCCGAGTCGATTGCACGCTAAACGGACTACCCTCCACCCCCAGCCACCCCCACCCCCCCTACAAATATAGGAAACACCACTACCCACCAACTGTATTTTCGAGAGATTTGACACTCTTAAACATGTATTCCGAGGTTAGCTCGGGTTTACTATGGTTTTCGGGGTCACCGAATACAAATCTGCCGTCCTTTGACTTTTATCGCGTCAGGTTCAAGGTCATTGGAAGGTCAAACCGAGAGAAAACGGTAAAAAAGTCCAAAAAAATACGTTATAGGTTTTTGGAGTCGCTAATTACGAATCTGGCATCCGTTGAACTCTATCGCTTCAGGTTCAAG
>NC_046661.1:19977525-19978867 GCF_010883055.1 Belonocnema kinseyi
GGAATATAGTTTAAAAGGTTATCAACAACCCAAATTTTCAGAAAAATACTAAGTGAAAATTATTTGAATAATTCAATATGAAAATAATTTTGCATTGCTTTATATGTTATGAACGGATTAATTACTTATTATTAGCTGAATAATTCTTTACAATATTACATTATATGAAGTTTGAATTCATTATATTGGATATAAGCCTTATAATAAAAACTTATTTTTATTCAACCTATTTTTGTTACAATTATATAGTTTTACGAAAGGTTGATGGTGTTTTGAAATGAGTATCTGAATTTAATTTTCAAAATTGTACGTACATGTATATTAAATTTTCGAAAACTAGCGTAAAAGGATATTACTAGTGCATGATAAAAGTAATTTCTAATAGTATCAAACTATTAATCATAGCAGAGAACATTTAAATTGTAAAAGATTGTTCAATATTGTGAAACAATTATTTTCTTAACATTTTGCTACGATACTATAATTCCTGAACATATTTTCATATTTTCGAAGAGATAAGTAAAATAAAATAATGGGAAAAACTTATTTGGAAGAATTCGAACAAAAATGTATAAGCTTCTTAATCATTTTCAAAGATTTTGAGACGATTTTAATTATCATAAATATTTAATTATTTATAAATTATTTAAATTTTTTAGAATATAAACCAAATTTAGGTATACTCAATTTTTCAGGGCATCAATAGAATGAAAAATACATACTTTAGATTCATGGAAAAATTTGAGACCATTTTTTACTGAAAAGTTCTAAGAGCACATTGAAGAAGATTACTAAACTTTTCAAATAATTTCCTAAAATTTTTAAAAAGAGTTGAAAATTGGAAAAGATTTTTTAACACTTTCAAATTTTTCCTTAAATTTCGAAAAAGAATAGAAGATTTCAAACTAAAATGTTTTAATTTGGTAACATTAAAAAAGTTTTGAAACAAAAAGAAACCCAGACGTAAAAAACGCGAACGTCTGGACACTAATATTTTTCTGAAAAATTAAAAATTGTGGATAAAAAATGTGGGAAACTGAATACTTATATGTCAAGTATCACATGCGCTTAAATTAAAATAACTTCGAAAGGTTTCAAGTGAATAAATAAATTTTATTTAAGTCCTTAGGAAAATGTGGAATATATTGCGGTAATTTTGTACATTTTATATAATTTTTGAAAATTTTAAGAAAAATTGTAGTTAGCTAAAAATATTTTCAAGAATTTAAGAGGTGATGTATAGATTAAAAAACATTTTATAACTTGGGCCGATGTCCGAACATTCATTAAATATGTTTTAATTCTGAAAAACTTCTAGAAGTCACAAATATATTTTAGATCC
>NC_046661.1:19978967-20010335 GCF_010883055.1 Belonocnema kinseyi
CATTTCACAACATAACAAAAATTCACATAAATTGGATAAAGAAAAAAGATTTTCTGCAAATCAATGTATTCATGGAATTCGAGGAATGCATGCAATTTAAGGAATTCGTGCCATTCAATGAATTCATGGAATTCAAGGAATTCATGCAATTCAATGAATATATGGAATTCAAACAATTCAATGAATTCATGGCATTCAAGGAATTCACGCAATTCATTGAAAGTAGTGGCCAGCTTGCCGGCGCCGGCAACATTGTTAGTTGCCGGCGCCGGAAAGATTGCACGTTGCCGGCTTTTGTTCCTTTTCCTTTTTTTCTCACATTTTTTTTAAATCGTATACTGATGTAAGTAGATGCGCTGATTACAAACCTGGACATGAAAACACCTGCCCTTTTCAAAGTTTTGTGGGGGAGGCACCCCTGTAACTGTTCAAAGAAATAATTTAAGGTCGCACACCTACCCCTTTTCCAACGCCACGTGGGGCGGAAAGTCAACCCTGTGACTGGTCACATAAATAATGTAAGGTCGCACACCTCCCCTTTTCAAAGTCTCGTAGGGGAGGCATCCATGTGACTGGTCACAGAAATAATATAAGGTCGAACCCCTACCAGTTTTTCAACGCCACGTGGGGCGGGAAGGCACTCTAGTCACTGATCAAAGAAATAATGTAAGGTCGCATCCCTACCCCTTTTACAACGCCACGTGGGGACGGGAGGGCACCCTAATGACTGGTGAAGGAAATAATGTAAGGTCGCACCCCTACTTCTTTTCCAACTCCACGTAGAGGTGGGAAAGCACCCCTGTGAATGGTCAGAGAAATAATGTAAGGTCGCACCCCCACCACTTGTCCAACGCCTCGTGGAGGCGGAAGACACTCCTGTGACTGGTCATGGAAATAATGTACGGTCGCACAACTACCCCTTTTACAACGTAACGTAGGGCGGGAAGGCACCCTAGTCACTGGTCACAGAAATAATGTAAGTTGCACAACTACTTTGTTCCAACGTCACGTAAGGGCGGAAAGGCCCCCTTATAACTGGTCAAGGAAATAATTTAAGGTCGAAACGCTATCCCTTTTCCAACGCTACGTGGGGGTGGGAAGACACCCCTGTGACTAATCACAAAAATAATGTAAGGTCGCACCTCTACCCCTTTTCCAACGACAGGTAAGGGCGCAAAGGTACCCTAATGACTGGTCAAAGAAATAATTTAAGGCCGCATGTAGACTCCACTTTTAAGGAATTCGTTGAATTCAAGGAATTGATGGAATTTGTGGAATTCATGGAATTCACAAAATCCAAGGAATTTAAGGAATACTATTTTTCTAACTTTTGTTCAACATCTCATGGGGAGGCGGACTGGAAGGCACCCCTGTGATATTTCACAAAAATAATTTTGGTCAAGCCTCTACCCCTTTCCAACAAATCGTGGAGGTGGAAATGCATCTCTGTGTATAATCACAGAAACAATTTTGATCAAAATACTCACCCTTTTCCAACAGCGTGTTGTCGGACTAGAAGACACCTCTGTGACTGGTCACAGAAATAACATTTTTTCAAGGACTTTTAGTCTGGGAAACAAACTAGCAAGATGGCCGGTATTAAGGATCAAATAGTAGCAATAAACACATTTTAAAAAAAATAATTTTTTAATATATTCTTCCCGCAGTCTAGGCACTTTCCTTAGGAAATGCTTTGTACCGGCACCGGTTTTGTGTACACAATCTTATTTTAAACCTTAATAAAATGTGATTTAACAAATTATATCTTAAATTCAACTACATAATCTTCAAGTAAATAATCAATTTTTTTACCTAAAATTTAAAAATAAAATTTCGCGTTTGTGTAATTTAACATTGTGAAAAGAATTAATCAACTGAAATAAATTATTCTGTTCAAAACATAATAAGAATTAGACTATAATATTCATTCAAAAATTGAAATAATTTTCCCTCCCTCTACATTTTTTTTCATTTTTCAGGATTGGATTGCTTGATAACTTTTGATATTTATCCGAGAAAAAAATTTAAACATCAGTAGAATAGGAGCACTATGGGGAATTTGGAGTGAGGAAGGGGGGCTGCACTATGGGGAATTTTTAGTGGGGGTAAGGGGGAGGAGCCTGTACTATGGGGAATTTTGAGTGGGGGAGAAGAAGGGGTCTGTACTATAGGGAATTTGGAGTGGGGAAAATCGGCCATGACAGGTACTATGGGGAATTGAGAGTGAGAGGAAGTCCACCATGACTGGTTCTCTGGAGAATACGTAGTGGGGATTGACCTGTACCATAAAAAATTTTCAAACAATTTTTGTATTTTCAAATTTTTTTTTTAATTTCAAAATTTTTTTAATTCTTTGAATTTTAAAATTATACTAGTTTTTGAAAACTTTATCAACTAAAGAAATTTTCGAAATTTTTCAATTAAAAAAATTTTTTTAATTTGAATAATTATCGAAAAACCTTATCAAGTTATCCAATTGTAAAATTTTCCTACACGGTAAAAAAAATTGAGCTGTGACACGGATATTATTCCTTATTATAGCCAAACATTTAGCTGAAAACGAAAGAAGGAATTTAGAAAGATCCCTGGATCAGCGAAAATGAATATCCTTGACCATTTTCCATATACCAGGGATATCGTATAGTCAAACCCCTAATAAGTATTGCTATAATAGGGATATTAAGAATAGGTGTCTGAAGCAATTATCGGAAGAGCGCCGGTGCATTATGGGAGCAGCGAAATAAAATGGCGACGGTCTAATCGGGAGCAATGACAGTTGAGATTTACTTAGGACAATTAAACGCTTTTTACCACTTAAAATGTGCGCAAATGTTAATATTAAATGGAGTTTATGATGCAGTAATAATAATTTACATTTGTTTCGATTGTAGGCGATAACTATATTGAAATATCAAGAAACGCGATATAAACAACAAACTTGACCTCCAAATGCATTACACGGATTTCAGGGTATATATAGTATATATAGTCCATGATATTTAACAAGCATGCCCAAGATTCCGAGTCGAGAGAAATGCCCTTCAAAGTCTCGAGTTGACCAGTTTTATGGCGGGTTCGAGGTTCCCACTCGGCTGCAACTCAAGTCCCGTGAAAAGTTGCTTTGTGCAGGAGTTATTCAGAGAGTAAAGTGAAGCCATTAGTAAGTGATTAACAGGCTTGCGTGCGATTCGCCATTAAGTACTCCAGGTAAACGGTGTTTCAAGGCAGACCGTACAACTGCTGTGTCCATTGAGACTGTATAGGAATCCATGACTGCAGCGGCGTGGATATCGGTAGTAGCAGCGTTGGGTGTTTTGTTGTCAGACATGGTATCCTGTATGGTCTGAGGATTGAAACTAGACTGAGTGCTGAGTAGAGCTCCCACCCGCTTTTATACATCCTTGGACCTTTGTTTCTCCCCACCATATGTGACGATGACTCATACAGGATAAACCGGTTTCTCCCACTCGTCGAAAGAATTATCGTGGGAAAATTTTAAAAAATTTATCACAAAAGTCGTAAAAAGAATAGAGTGCACTTTGAAGTTTATTTATTCCGGGAGAACCTATAAATTTTGAAAAGGTTTCTAAATTCTGTAAGTTCTGTAAAATATTGACGTAATCTCTCTTTCCTACAGCAAGGTTTGAGTTTAAAAGGTACCGGGAACTTATTATACTTGGTCGGAAATTTGTTTCTTTGTCTAGATACAGAATAACCCAATGGATTGTGAAGTGGAAATCAGCTTGTCCTTATAAAAACTTGGCGACGAACCACTTTGAACCCCATCACGGTAGGTGTACCTGTCGTTTCGGTAAATCGTTACGATTTTAACAGGTTTTTTCACAATTTCCTGGAAATTCTACTTATGTTAAGGGGGGTGTGGAGTTTTCTAGAAGAATGGGGTAGGTATGTATTTTCGTCTTCCATAAATACTGGTGATCGTCACGTAGATGGTCAGTTTTGTTTCACGATGTAACACTCGAAGGAACTCCGCACTGTGCTGGAACTTGTGTCGGAAAACTGAGAAAAACGCGAGTTATTAAAAATATTAAAGTATATATTAAAAAAATGCAGTGCTAGTAAAGTTTTCAGTGTGCATTGTTTATGGAGAATAGGGATTCTCTGAGCATAACGCAGAGGTGTCTTAGAAAAAAATTTATGCAGGCAGATGCGAGAATTCTTGCAAAAAGAAATGGTAAGAATTTATTCATATAAAAAAATTTTTTTGTTAAAGTGAAATGTAGTGTATTTTTTTATTTGTATGTGTAATTGTTTTGTGTTGTGCAGCCAGAAATTATAACAGGGCTAATCGCATCGATGAATACGATACGATCTTATCTGATGATTCCATGGACGGGAGTGATCACGTGCTAGCATCTTCATCATCGGAATCCAGTGAATCAGATGTCGATTCAGAGGCGAGTACTGTGGAAATTGAAAAGCAGAGTCAAGCCAATAACGGGGAATATTCACCTGATTTAAGTTGCAGAGATGACGGTGAGGCCAATGTGATGGATGACCATAATAATGATGACAAGAACGAAAATGTGAGCGTGATAGATGATTAAGATGGAGATGGTTGTCAGATGACTAGAGATGAACATATGAGGGAAGATCATCTGTCTGTGAATGGTAAGTTTGAGAAGGTTTACAATCTTTTCTTAAATGTTACATTCATTCCTTAGTTTATTATTATCATTGTTATTATTATTATTAAAAAACAAATTTCAGTTTAGTGATTTTTAAAAAAGTTTTAAAATCACTAGAATTGGTTGTTATATTTTTTAAAATATGTTTTTTACCTATTTAAATTAAAGCAAACTAAAAAAATATATATTATTACGAAAGGAAAACTATTTTCACATAAGGCTGAATATTTTTTCAAAGTTTAAAAAGTATTGGAAATAGTAGCTGGTCTTTTCGTCGCCTATTGCTGAAAACTGGAACTAGATTGAATAGGTACAGTTTGTAAGATGTATTTTAATTTTTGGTATAAAAATTTTTTTACGATTGTTTTGTAAAGTGTGAAACAACGATTAAATACAAGAAACAAATATTCATAAAAACAAAGCGTTTTAGATAGAATTTCCATCTTATACAGTGAAAACACACATTTTTCAACAACAAAAAATGTAATTTTCGATGAATTGTGAGCTTAAATAAGCTTTAATTAATGTATGTCGTGACAAATTTTTGGCAGTTTATGCAGAGAATATAATTAAAAAGTGATTGGAAGTGAAATACGAATTCTAACCTAACTTTTAGATAATCTTCTTAAATAGCAAATATTTCATGCATAAATTAATAAAAATTCACTTTGAGGTTATTTTTCTTCAAAATAAGTTTATTTAAGTTTAGTATCTATTAAAAAAATCATAGTAAATAACACAATAATGCTTTTATTCAGAAAAATATTTTTATTGATAATATGTTTTTCACTGTATAAGATGTAAATTCTATTTAAAAGCCTTTTATTATGATCAAGACTGACTTTTGGTATCCAATAAATACTTTAAACTTGAAAAAAATTCTCTGAAACACTTTTATGTGTAAATTAAATTTCATCTTTGAAATCTAACCTATTCTTTCTAGTTCAAACTTTTTCACTAGGTGACGTATCGCAGTTTAGCCATTCACAATACTGTTTGAATTTTTGCAGGAACGGGGAAATCCGTTTGGTTAGACACTTTTGCGGGAGTTCCTCAGTTATTTTAAAACATTTTTTCTAATAAAAACAATGGCGTATGCAATCGAATTTGCAATCGAATTTGTTTTTTATTTTGTTTGATTTCAAAAATGGTTTTTATTATATCACGTACGAAAATACATGTAATTTTCAAAAGTTATAATCGAAAATAAATATTGAATTACATGGTAATATTTTTAATCAGTAAAGATTGATTTATCATTAAATAAATATGTTTTGGTATTTTAATTATAATAAAGTACCAAAGTGCTCTGCAAACAAAATTTTTTTAAATTGTAATTTTCGAAAAAATTCTATGTAAAATATATCATTTGACTGAAATAAACTTTAAAAATATAATCTGGATATCCATGGATAAATTAAAAATATTTATTTAACGGAGCACTGTTTTTTATTATCAAAAACATGGTTTTGCTAGTTTGCCCCAGCTTGGTTTTCCATTTTTCCAAGAATCACAATTTTAATGGAATAATATTGTTCTTTACAGAAGATGACGAAGGGGAAAACAGTGTTCAGGCTCACAATACAACTGATCATATTGAAATTAAAATGGAAGCGGAGAACAGTGAAGAAGGTAATTGCGACTTATAAATTTGTCCTCGTTTTTAAAACGATGTTCGTACACCTTTAAAAATTATTCCGTCAATTATTCAAAATTTTTTTCTAGAAACCGAAATTGAAGAAGAAACAGAGGAAGAGGTGAATGAAGATACCGAAGACGCGTATGGGGATGATATTGATGTCGAGACTTATGAGGGCGATGATACGGAGGAGATTGACGTTGAGGCTTGCGATGAGAACGAGATAGAAGTGGATGAGAGGAGTGCAGCCATGGACGAGATTTACCACACAGAACTGCAAAGGCATCAGCAGACGCAACACCAGAATTTACTGGATCATTAGCTGCAGCAGAGACACTTAATCGAAGACGAGGATCTTAATGAGTTTCATCAGCAGAATTTCTTGTATCCAGAGTCGTTGAATCAGCATATACAAATTGGTGGTGCACAAACAGGTAGAAGAGAGAGCTTTCTGATATTAAATGGGATAGGTCTCGCTATTTTGAAAAATTCCTTACGACTGGTCGTGAAATTTCAATTCAGCTAGTGGAGTCTTCAGAGGCTGAAAATGATATTGATTATTTAAAAAAAGCGTTTGCCGCTATTTTTAAATACTTGATGGATTTTATCGATATTTCTGATGATTATGTTAGTATAAAAATTAACTCGGACTTTTTTACTAAAGGAGCTGGTGGTTTGTCCTTTGGCCACCCGAGGATATTAAAAAAAGGTCAATTCTGAACATCCAAAATAGTGATAATCTATGTCTTCTGAGTTCTATTGTGACTGCATGTATATACAAAGAGCGGGGTACAATTCGCAGCGGGTTGTTACATACACAATGGGAAAGATTCAGGTTATCGAAGGGAAAATTACAGCGTGAACTAGCTACTGAGCTAGTTCGTAAGGTGGGTGTGACGGTCTCTGAATCCGGTTGCGGAATATATGAGCTGAAGATTCTTCAAAATTACCTCCTGCGTGAAAGAATCGCGTTAGTTTTTTTTTATTTTCATCATTTTTGCATGGGTAAGACTCCACCACTACATGACGGAACCATGTTGATTACAGATATAGGGAAAACGGTACGATATAGTGTTTATATAATGTTCTATCCGAATGAGAATCACTTTGAGCCAATTTTATGTTCAAAAGCAGCCGCTGGTAACCGAGAGTTTTGCATCCCATGCAATACGAGTTATGCCAATCCAGCCACTCATCGATGTATAAATGAATGTAGCTCGTGTTTGTCGTGTTTGATGGTAGCTGTGTACTCCAGCATAGTGTAAAAGGTTCCTATTCCAGTGGAACAAGCGTCTGTGCTGCTTTATAGATATGTAAAACATGTTTGAGGGTGGTAAATCTTTATAAAACTAAAGACCATCAATGCGGGACATTTTACTGTAAAAATTGTAAATGCATACGTGAATATAACCACGAATGTTACATGGCCCCAGTTAAAAAGCGTCTCTCTAATTCCTCGAAGCGAATCAGATTTGTATTTTAGGATTTAGACACACGTCAAACGAAAACGCTTCCTGGGGATAATTCGGTAAACATACATGAGCCGAATCTCTGTGTAGTTCAGAAAGTCTGCTCTGCCTGTTTATTGAATGAAAATATGAATGATTCTTGTAAATATTGTGGTGTCAGACAATTATTATTCAGAGGGGATGGACTTATACAGAATTTTATAGATCATGTAACACAGGAGGGGAAACAGTTTAGTCAGACAATTTGCATTGCACACAATGCAAAAGGGTTTGACCTACAATTTATTCTTAGATATCTAGTAGAGGTTAAAGGTACCAGAATCCGTCCAAAAGTAATATTGAATGGTACTAAAATCATGCTGATGCAGGTCGGGGAATGTAAATTCGTAGATAGCTTGAATGACATGCCTATGCCTTTGAGTGCTCTCCCCAAAGCATTTAGTCTCACTGGCGAGCATTCAAAGAAAGGCACGTTCCCACATTTTTTAATAGACCAGAAAATGATGTGTATGTAGGTCCTTCGCCACCACTTGAGGATTACTCTCTAGATACCATGACTATCGAGGCTCCTAAAGAATTTTACGAGTGGTACGATGTACGTAAAAACGACTATGTTTTTGATTTTAAAAAAGAAATGCTAGAGTATTGTGTGACAATGTGACACTACTTCGTCGCGCCGGTCTCGCATATAGAACAATTTTTTTTAAATTTGATAATGTGGGTCCTTTTACTGAATGCACTACCATCGCTTCTGCTTGCTCAAGAATCTACCGCAAGAATTTTCTTCTCCCTGAAATCATAGGTATTATACCGAATGGTGGATACGGACGAGCAAATAAACAGTCTGTAAAAGCCATTGAATGGCTATTATGGGTAGAACGAGAAATTGGGGTGGAAATCCAACACGCCGCAAGATCTCGTGAATTCAGTCTACCAGAGGGAGCGGTAGTTGACGGTTACTATATAGATGGTGATGAAAAGCGCCATGTTTTACAGTTTCATGGCTGCTTTTGGCATGGGTGTGTGGATTGTTACAAGTTAAATCGCGATGAGAAATTAAAATCCGGGGATACAATTGATATGCGTTATGAGAACACTCGCGCCACGAGTGAAAAAATTCGAAAAGCCGGTTACGTACTAACCGAAATATGGGAGTGTAAGTATGATAAATTAATAAAAAATTCCTCCGGTATGAACGAGTATTTTGAAAATCATCCCTTACTCCACCAGGATGCGTTAAATCCTCGTGAAGCGTTTTTCGAAGGACGTACAGGAAATACAGTGTGTTATTATAAAATTAAAGATAATGAAAAAATCCGATACATCGATGTTTGCTCTTTATATCCATTTATTTCGAAAATGGGGAAATTTCCTGTAGGTCATCCAAAAATTTATGTTGGCGATGAGGAGTGCAAAAGACTAGCTGGTCCAAATTACATGAATTTGCATCAGATTGACGGATTAATTAAATGCCCTGTGCTTCCTCCAAGACATTTATTTCATCCCGCGCTACCTGTGCGAATGCATGGGAAACTCATGTTCCCACTTTGTCTCAGTGTTGTGCGTCTATGAGCCAAACTGAATGCTCTCATGACGATATGATGCGTGAGCTGGAGGGAACCTGGGTTTTGGATGAGTTGAAAAAAGCCATGGAGTTAAATTATAGAGTAACCCATATTTCAGAGACATGGAAATATCAGGTTACGCAATACGATACGTTGACGAAGAGTCAAAACAAGATTATCTTCGTGAGCAAGATGAAATTGAGGGGATAGAGTTAGCTCCTGAATAGATTTCAAAAAACCCTGGTTCACGTTCCGTTGCAAAACTTTCTCTCGACTCTTCTTGGAGTAAATTCGGACAAAGAAAGAATTTACCGCAAACGGAGGTTGTTGAGGAGCGTAAACGGTTGATGGAGTTGCTTACTAGTCCAGAGTTGGAACTCCATGACATTGTCCCTGTAAATGATGATGTTTTATATGCCTCTTGGACGTATAGAGAGGAAGCTAGTGTAGCGTCACCCTACACAAACGTAGTAATAGTCGCTTACACCACTGCTCAAGCTAGGCAAATCTGTTTGAGTACCTCTATCAACTAGATCGACGTGTGTTGTACTACGATACGGACTCATGCATTTACATATGTCATGAAAATGTATCAGAGTACAATCCCCCGACGGGTCGATTACTTGGACAGATGACGGATGAATTGGAAGTTTACGGTAAGGGGAGCTATATTGATACTTTTGTATCTGGTGGCCCTAAATTTTGCGCGTACAACGTAACATATCCAGATAAAAAATTTCACCAAGCTTGTAAAATTAAGGGGATTACTATAAATTACAAAAACGCACAACTTTTCAATTTTAAAAGCGCTCGAGATATGATAGTTAGCAATGCTCCTCCAATTTCATTCTCATTCAGAGCAATTCGCCGAACGAAATTTCACGATGTGGTAACTAGGACGGAGAAAAAAACATGTAAACCGGTGAATAGTAAAAGAAGATTCCTCGATAATTACGAATCTTTACCATATGGTTATATCGAAGAGGGTCAAAATAAATAGAATTCAGAGTAGCTTGACTTGATTAGTTTGTTTGTTTTTCTGTAGAAAATTACCTTTAAAACTATGTATAAAATCTCTCTCTCCTTCTCTCTCTCCACCTGCGTGTGTAATGAGGAGATGGGTTTATGACTTCAGCTGGAAGAACATGTATGTATATTTGAATAATAACTTTTGAAAACATAAAACTGTATAATTAACACTTTTTCATATTTCAGTTAACTGGGATGTGTATGGGCAACCTATTTGCCACGTAGCTGTTCGGCCTGTCGCCACTATACGTCCTTCAACACGAGTTACATGCATTCCACCATGTCCTGCGGCAATACAATTGCACAGGCTCTGATGCCACGGCCATCGGCACCTGAAATTCAGCCAACACAGGGCCTATGGCAAATGGCCTTTCCGTATGAGGACGGAACACCTCTGGCTTTTTACTAAAGCTATTTTTGTATATAACTTCTGTAAATAGTGTAAAATAAATATTATTCTTTTATAAATTGTTTTTTATTTTTTTTAAATATCGAAGTATTTACATTTTTTTTACTGTTTAACCCTTAGAATCTGTAAATCACATTACATTTCTTAAATTAAAAACATAAATTGAAAAGTAGTTTCAACAGGAATAAAATAAATTATTTATAATGAAGGTAGCAGCAGTAGCATTAGGAGTGAACTTTATTTAAGTTCAACATTAGAGATCAAACCAAAGGTAAGTATGTATTTTAAACTTTATTGAAAAAGATTCTCCCCAGAAGCGCGGGCGGGCTGGCTGGCGGGCGCGGACCGCGGACGAATAAGCCTATTAGCTTATTCGCCTGGGTGCCGTGCGCACGGGGAATTTTATATTATTCAGAATGGCAGTCATCCTATAAAGAGTACGGGGAGTGAATTGAATTTCGTGAAGGTTTACCACAAGCATCAGACTATAACAATGATCCTCGAGCCAAACTTGTAATTATAGACGATCTTATGCGCGAATCGTCAAATAACACAGTCGTCGATCTTTTTACCAAGGGAAGTCATCACAAAAATATTAGTGTGATCTTTATATCACAAAATATTTGTCACCAAGGACATGGTCAACGCGATATTTCTTTAAACGCTAATTATATTGTAGTATTTAAAAATCCAAGGGACCGAACTCAAATTCAACATCTCGCTAGACAGGTATACCCTCAACATAAACTTTTTCTACAGGAAGCTTATTATGACGCAACCTCTAGACCCCACGGGTACCTCCTTATGGATTTAAAACAATCTACTCCTGAAAACTGTAGATTTAGAGCTTGTATATTTCCATCAGATTCATATCAATACGTTTACGTACCAGCAAGGAGTATAAAACCAGGCTCATCAAGCACTCTAGTACCAGTTGTACGTCTGTCATGATGACGCATGCACGAAAATCCATCGGAAAGAAGAATGCTAAAAAGTTACACGCTCTCTATCATCTGGATACAGATCAGCGACGCTCTGTTTTAAAAAAATCTAACCCACAATTTGTTAAAAGTATCTGTGAATGTGCATTGAATATTTTACATGGAAAAGTTTCTGTAAAACAAACCGACAAGCAAAAATTAAGAAAACACAGATATGCATTAAGAAAACTAGTATCACCTCGCGGCTCGTGGAACAGTAAAAAACGCTTTATTGTACAAAAAGAAGAGGTGTTTTTACCACTTTTACTAGCACCAGTCCTTGGCTCCCTTTTTTCCAACATGTTTTCATCTTCGTAATTATTTGTCATATTTACTCAAATGGAACATGCTAGGAAAATGGTACTTGTACCAAGTGATAGTGTCTTGCAAATTAAGCTCCAGTCAAACCCACAACAAGAACAATTATTCACCAATTTCATTACCACAAAAACACCTGATGATGCAATTTCCAGACTCGACAATGAGATGAGTAAAATTTTATACTCTCCATTATACACTGATGAACATGAATAGTGGAAATTATGTCAGCAAGCTTTACAAAGATTTTTGTTCTTTACCGATGAAGCGAAAAATTTTATTGGAAAGAAGAAGGAAATGAAGGATGCTCTTGATGACAAATTAAACAGTGCTCAAAATGAAGTGACAAGGGTGTAGAAACGATTGCCAAGTCTACACGGGGAAATATTCCACGTAATCAAGTAATTGACTGTTTAAAGAGTCAAGATGCATACAATCTCCATCGACCTATTAGACGTAAATTTGCTAGACAACATTACAGTGTGTGTAATATTGATGACGTTTGGGAAATTGACCTAGCAGACTTAAGATTGCCATTGCTGAATGTTTCAATCGTACGTTTAATGAGCGTACGTGGCGGTACTTTACACGCCGTAATACTCATCGATACATTGATGTGCTCCAACCAATGGTACATGCATACAATAATGCTCGTCATTCAAGCATACGTATGACGCCATCTACAGTAAATCTCCAAAATGCTGCTGTAGCTTGTGCAAATATACAGCGACAATTTGTAAGAGAAGCCATCCGTAAAAAAGTACCTAAATACAGTGTGGATGATATTGTACGCGTCAGTCGTGCTAGAGACATCTTTGCAAAAGGATATGAAGCTGGCTGGACAGAGGAGCTGTTTGTTATTAAACAGGTTATCACCTGGAGAAGACATGCACCTATTTTATACGAATTGAGAGATTTAGCTGGAGAGGATATTGATGGAACCCTGACAAATTCAAGTCGTGGATACAAGCTACAGAGCTAAACACTCTACAATAAATGACGAGGACCAGTTTTATCTCATTTTACCAAGTGATAGTAGTATAAAGTATTTTTCGCAGAATACAATCACCCACTTTGTCACTCAACTTCCACATGAGATTAGACTTCATGGTCGCTGGGTGGTTGGGACTCATAGAGATTCAGTTTCCACGATCATTTCTACATGTGATAGGAGAATCCAGCTTGGAAAGTCGTATTTCAATTGTACGAAAATCAACCGTAGAGAAAATAGATCTCATTGAAAAATCTACAATTAAAAGTGTTTGAGTAAACGAGTCTGGTAGTGTCGATTTAGCCATATCGGAAAATTCTGACAAACCACGCGAGAATAATATCATTTCAGCTGATGAAGGTTTTAAACTGAAACTGTTTAAAGGAAAGTGGAAACGCCTTATTACATCATTCTTTACACCGGGAGTTTACTCGCAAATGGATGAGCTCATATATGCTATAAATAATACTCCCGAAATAAATAAGCATGTAGTTGTTAAACAAGAAAAGAGAAACAATCATTACATAACGCTAGAGAAGATATGTAAAGATGATTGTAAGATTACGGGTCGTCACTTTCTTCTAATCAATGAGAAGATATCTCAAATTCTAGGTTTTACACCTTATACACTTTTACCTATCGATACATATATGGCACACCATCCACCAAGTTTATCAAATGGTCTACCAAGTAAAATTTTTGTGTATTGTGATCTGTGCGAACCGCGTATCACTGGAAATGTAAAAACACCACTCTTACGAGTCGTTCCGGTGGATACGAAAAATTACATTTTTGGTTCAACACTATTTCGACGGGCTTTACCATTTCTCACACGTGGGGCAAGAGTTGTTGGAAAAGAAGCACTACGCCATGGAATGAATGTTCTTCATGATGTGGAACGTAACATACCATTGAAAAAGGCTGTGAAAACACGACTAAATGAGGCTGGAAAGGAATTGAAAAGACGAGCAATGGAAAAAGTGGAAAGCCTGATAAACGGATCGGGATATAAACTGAGTGGAAAGAGGAATAATCTTCAGTCATTTGGCGTTCACAGAGTGTTGAACATCGCGGGAAAATCTCGTAGAAGAAATAAAAAGGGTGAAAAAATCAGGAAGAAGAGGAAGAAGAATACGGTAGGCAAGAGAAAGAAAAGTAAAAAATCTAAAAGAAGAGCAGGTCCAAATCAGAATTAGATCTCTTTTCACTACCTCCAACACAAACGTTCATAGAGGGCTCTCAATGGGTGCACTATAAGCCAGTTTCATCTCTCACATATGACTCGCCCATCGAGTTTGTAATTCCAGGTCAGGGGGATGAGTACGTTGATCTTGCACATACACTTCTAAGTGTAAGAATCAAATTAATCACTCCTAAAAGAACTGCAAAAATACTTCAAGTGTAGAATCCGTTGGTCCTGTCAACAATTTACTGCATTCCATGTTTAACCAGTTAAATGTATACTTTAATCAGAAGCCTGTCTCGCCACCAAATAATGCATATGCCTACAGAGCGTATATTGAATATCTACTCAACTGTGGGCCAGGAGCGAAAAAAAGTCATCTCACATCAGCATTATGGCTTGACGATACAGCAAGTAAAATGGATGACATCACAACGCAGAACCGGGGTCTCGTCGATCGACGACTTATACTGGGTGAAGGAGTAAAAATTGATCTGATTGGTCATTTGCACAGTGATGTTTTTAATGAGGATAAATTTCTCTTGAATGGTGTTGAACTTAGAGTTCGACTGGTGCGTTCTGAAGATGCTTTTTGTCTTATGGATCCTACTAATCGAGCTTATCTTCATATTGAAGAAGCATCTCTTCTTATTCGGCGTGCAAAAATCAGCCCTGGGATTCTGCTTGCACACGCAAAAGCTCTTTTTCAAGGTACGGCCAAGTACCCACTTACCAAAGTAGAGGTTAAAACACTCACAATTCATTCTGGTGTTCAAAGTGAAACTCTCGATAATGTTATACTCGGTCAACTACCTAAAAGGATCATCATTGGATTTGTCGAAAATGACGCACTCAATGGTCATCGCAGTAAAAATCCCTTTAACTTTAGACACTTTAATATCAAGCATTTCTCTCTTTACAAAAATGTATGCAAATTCCGTCAAAGCCTTTGCAACCAGATTTTTCAAAAGGAAAGCTATACATTGATGCTTATCATACTCTGTTTTCCGGAACGGGGATTCATTTTATGAACGAGGGAAATAATATTGATCGTTTTGATTACGCAAATGGATACTGCCTCTTTGCATTTGATCTTACTCCTGATCTTTCTGCAAATTGTCAATCTCACTGGAATCTCGATAAACATGGCAGCCTTCGCATTGAGCTTCGTGTAGAAGAAACACCACAACAAACTATTAATTGTATAGTCTACGCAAAATATGACAATGTCTTGGAAATTGACGCGCCCAGGCAGGTTATAGTAGATTACAGTGGTTAAAACCTGCACAGACCTGCATAAACCTGTTTGGCAGAACCGGTTTTCAATATCAGTTGAACATGGAGGGGGAAAAATGAAGAATGTGTACCCGAGTATATAAGACGCTCTGCTCAGTTGGTTGCAGTCTCTCGTAAAGGTATCTTCATTCTCACCTCTACTCTTGAATGTAAAACAATGGACTATATAATCGACATACAAGGCTTTCGAGATATAGATGACCAGTTTATACCAAAGGAAGTGGCGGTTGTTGCAGTTGATCATAAATACATAGCCCATTGGATTGTTGGGCCGCCATATCTCTTCTCTGAACTTCCTGCATGTTCAAAGTCACAAAACAACTGGCTAACCTGTCACTAGTATGGAATTGAATTGTTCGATGGAGATATCCCACTGAAGTTTATATATTCAAACCTTCGAGAGGTTGCCAAAACTGCACCACAGATTTACACACGCGGTCGGGAAAAAGCCTCGCTTTTACAGAAAATCACCAGCAGACAAATCATCAATTTGGAAGACGTAAACTGCCCAGCTTTCAAAAGACTCGATGACAGAAGAGATTTCTGCTTTCTCCACGGAGTTAAAAAGGAAGAAATGTTCAGACGTGCTCTCAACAATGCTATGAAACTACGCCATTGGCTTCGAAAACAACGACAGGAAGAAATTCTTTGTAAACTGTCAAACAAAAAAGTCCATGTACGGAAAAACAATAATTGCTAGGAATTCAGTTACAGATGGTACTAAGGTCAAAACTGAATCTTTAGATAAGACAACTGATTCTAAGCCTTGTCCTTACGAGATTGTTAACATTAAATATGAACAGTCTAGAGATATTGCAGGTAATTCAGATTTTACAAGTACCCACGATTGGTGTATACCCGGCAGATAAAATTCTCAAAACCTGGACAAGACCGGCTGCAATAGTGGTTAACACTGATGACCACACTCAGCCTGGTTCCCACTGGATCGGAATTCATAGCGACGGAACCGGAAGGGGAACCTATTTTGACAGTTACGGGGTACCGCCTCTTATTCCTCAACATCGTCAACGTAGAAACTCCAGCCTCTACAGATGGAACACCAAACAAGTGCAGAGTACCTCTTCAGATGTATGCGGTCAGTTTTGTGTCGTGTTTCTTCATCATATGTGCAATGGTGGTACTTTACGTCATTTCATTGATATTTTCATGGACAATCTTTTAGATAATGATCGCATTGTGGTCTACTTTCACAAAAGACTTTTAGACAAATATAAACTTAAAATAGTTAGAGATCCGGATTCTAAACAAGGCGGTAGATGTGTTTGCTCTCTACGAAATAAAAATCGGTTTAACTCGTGTGTACAATCATGTTCGTCGAAACTCGCTACTTTGTACGTTTTGTAAATATCATGTGTATATGTATATTGTATAGGTGTTTTTTCTCTTCTCTCATGTTGAATAGTTAATCTCGCCACCTTACAAATTTACTCTTATTTATAGAATAGAATTAAGAATTTAGATGTATTTTTTTACTACGTTTCTCAGGTACCTATATTTATATTGCTAAAATTAGGAAACTATATGTAATTTTTTTTTAGAAAATATCAATAAAAAACATATGTAATAAAAAAAAATGGTTTAATTAATTCACCTGTCCTTTAACTATTTATTTTTTAAAAGTGCATTAAAGAATTTTATAATCAATAATTTTTATAATTAAAATTTCTTACTTCAAAATATTACATTAGATATAAGACGCTCTACTTATTTTCTAATTCTCACTCTCTAACTCTACAATCCCACAGTCTTCACCCCCCGCTCCAAATTCCCCATAGTACATTTACCTCCCTCTCCAAATTCCTCATAGTACAGGCACCTCCCCCTAACCCCACTCCGAATTCCCCACAGTGCAGGCTCCTCCCCTATACCCCTACTCCAAATTCCCCATAGTGCTCCTATTCTACTAACATATATAGAAAAATTGAATTCAAAAACTCATTTCACAACATCAGAATCATTTGAAAAATTATTTAATCTAAATCGTGCTATTTAATATATTATTCCCCTTCTATCATGCAAATTATATTCAATATTCAATTATATATCTTTAAGGAAATAATATATATGTTTAAATTTGAACTTTCATTTTTGAGAATTTTATTTAAACATAACGTGTTGAACTAATTCCAGAAAATGTCAGTTTTAACATTTGGAATGCTTGAATAAAGCTTTATCGGAAAGATCTCTTTTAGATGGCACTATGTTTATGCGTCTTAATATTCTGAATTGTCCACATAATTAAGTATAGAGAAAGATTAAGTTTCTCAAAGCTCTGTAGGCACATTTTTAATTATTTAATTATTTTTACTTTCAATGTTATTTTCACGAATAAAACAAAATGTACGCGATTTTCCAGAAATATCCAAAAAATTGTATTGTAATCTTTTAGGGCTTTTAAAAATCAATTTTTTTCTTCTCTGGACTTCTTTCATATCGTGCGTTTTTTGGCTTAAAATTTTGACTTTCGGTTGATTTAAACATTATTGAAAATGCTATAACTCTGAGAATTTTCTTTTTATACAAAAAAGACATTAGGGTCAATTGTTCGGACCTGCGGACAGACAGACGCCATCATAAAAACTTGATTTTCAGATTCAAGGGGTGACAAAACGTCGAGATCCGTTGTAAAGGTGTCAAATTCCGGAAAATGCTAATACTTTTTCAATCATAAATTATGAGAACGTAAAAATGATTCATGAAAATTTGTAATTTTTTTGGTTAAACAACTTTTGTTTATTTATTTTCGTAGCTTGTGTTGTTTGTCCAAACATCTATTTTTTATTATTATTGTCTTTTACGAATAAGACTCGAACTGCGTATCCTATCAAAAAGGGAGTAATAATAAATTTGTAAATCTTCTTCGGGAGCACAATTTTTATTCATGCATCTTTATTATTGTATCATACATAGTTTGAGTTAATGTGTTTACGAGCGGATGAATGGATGGATAGAAAGACAGACCCAATCGCCAAACCTTGATTTTCGGATTAACATTTCAGGTGTATTAAAACCTGGAGATCCGTTGAGAAACTGAGGTGTGAAATTTCTGTCCATTTTATTACTTTCTCAATCATAAATGCTGTGAATGTAATAAAAAACCACAATCCTTTCTTAAACCATTTTTCTCTATCTCACGTTGTTATGTTAAAAATAGGATTTTTGTTTTGATATTATTTTTTATAGATAAAACTAAATATCCTTAATTAAAACAATGGATGAGATGTTAAAAATGACATACTTCAGACCATAGGATTAAGGTGTTGATAGAATCCTTTATTCAAATTATTCGACGTTTCGAAAACTACACGTTTTCCTCATCCGGATAGAGTCGTGTATATAAAAGTTCCTTTTATCATTTCGAGTATTGATTATTTATCCTTAATTCTCCTTTTCTCAATTGTTCTATGAAAAACGTTATACCAAATTAATATAATAAAAGAAATTTTTCTTTTTTTCCTTTGAAATGCTTTAAAAAAAAGAGAGATATATGTTTTCTATTAAAAGTGAGGTTAGGAATTTAGAAAAATATTTTTATATTAACCTTTATGTTATCTTCATTTTAGGTTAATTAAATAAATTATATTGTTTATTTAAAAAAAAAAACACACAGCACATGCAAAGAAAAATAGTAAAAAATTGGTTAAATTAAAGCTAGATCTGGTAATACAAAATTAGTTATTTTCAAAATTTATTATCATTTTCTTTTTTTTTTATTCCTCTAATTAATTAAAAAATTTTAATCTTGATTGTATGTTGTTTTATGTATTTAATCTCTCCCTTTTACGGGTTTGAGGGCCACCGCTCCCTGTACATATACTTACAATTCCATCCTTAGTCTAACTTAACTACTACTTATATTCTACTCTTTCGCATTACGTAGGATAAACAATAGTAACAGTAGTGATATTAATTCCTAAAATGAGCGAGCTTCCAGGACTTCCGTTTCCTCTTACCATAAAAAAATGCATTTTCCACGATATTGAAAACAATTTTCGTTTTTCCTGTCCCTTTTCAAAATCACCCGTTTGGCTCTGCCCTACTCCCTTGATTCCCTTACTTCATCCAATTTCTTCATCCACATCACTCCCTGTCCACTACCATCCAAGATCCATCTTACACACTCATCCACACTCAACTGTCCCTCTTCCTCTCCTGTACATCTCTCTAATACATGTGCCCATGACTCCATTTCGTATACACATACTCTGCATAAATTCTCCTCTTCATTCATCCAATATCTGCATGCTCTCACTCCTTCTCCTATTCTGAACCGTACAACCCTACTCCATTTTTCTTCCTTTTTTATTTTTTGCAGAATATTACAAACCCTTCTCATGTTTCTCCTTTCTACCTCCCATTTTGAATTTCCCACATTACCTCTCTCTTCATTGTTCCGAATTTCACCGAAACGTGCTTGTGCACTTTTACTTCCCTCTCCCCTTTTTTAGCTTCTCTTCAAACCTCCATGCTCTCTTAATTTGTCTAGTAACCATATTTTCTCTTCCTAACTATTCTTTTAACATATATCCTGGGCAACTCCAGCTAACCCCCATTACCCGCCTCATTGCCATTTTTTGCAATGAAAAACATTTCCGCTATTAGTCTTTTAAATTCGTTAGATTCATGGTGTAAGACAATAACATCTACCCAATCAATTAGATGTCCAGTTTCGACCTGGTTTTTAGCTATGAATTTATGGTTTTTAGGATTTTGTCTAAAGTTATCATGATATTCCTTGATTCTAGTAGAGAGTAATCTACCAGTTTGGCCAACATAACACTTTTCACAATTCAAACATTGAATTTTGTATACAACATCAATAAGTTGGAAATTGTCTAAAGAATTTTTGCCTAGTTTTATAAATTTATCTAATTTTGAATCAATTCGAAAAATTGTTGCGATATTAAAATCATTAAGAATTCTTTTCATTTCAAAAGATAACTTTCCATGGAAAGGTATTGAAACTGAAGGTTTAAAAATGAAATTTCTAACTATATTTGCATTTGTTTGCTTAGAAAGAGAATCGTTATTTGTCTTAATTTTGTTATTAATAGGTATTTGAATAAACGACATTGGATAATTATTTAAATAAAGAGTTTTTAAAATAAATTCAATATTGGACTTGTAAAATGATTCATGAGATAATTTAAGAGCTGTGTCAACAAGATTTTTAACTATGGAAATTTTATGTTGCATTGGATGATTAGAGAAAAAATTTAGATATCTACCAGAATAAATATCTTTACGATACCAATCAGTAATGATATTACCTGAATCAGTCTTTATAACTTTAACATTTAAGAAAGGAATCGAGTTGTTACTTTCAATCTCATGTGTGAAATTAAGTCTAGGATGATAAACATTGAATCGGTTTATAAGATAAAGAAGTTTATCTTTCGGTAAAATCATAAACGTGTCGTCAACATATCTATAATATGTGTGTAAAGGAAAATCTAAATTTTTTATAACATTGGCTTCTAAATTTTGCATAACTAAATCAGCTAATACTGGATAAATAGGAGAACCCATGGGTGTTCCATGTATTTGTTTATAAAAACTATTATTAAATTTAAATACCGTTTTTTCCATCAGACATATAATTCCTTCTTCAAATTTTTTAAGAGGTAAATCTGTATAGTTTTTTATATTAGTCCATCTACTTAGAATACTATTAACGACTAAATCAATTGGTATGTTTGTAAATAAAGAAGACACATCTAGAGAAGCCATAATGTTATCAGAGGGAATTGTTTTTTTAATAATTATATATTTAAATTCGAAAGAATTTTTAACCTGAGTTTTCGGAACTATCAGAGATTTTTTAAGAATGGTATTGAATATATTAGCCATTTTATATGTTGGTGAATTTACTAATGATACAATAGGTCGAAGTGGACAATTAGGTTTATGAACTTTAGGTAAACCATAAATTCGAGGAATTTTTGTATCATGAACTAAGATATCTTTACGTAAAATCTGAGAAATCTGAGAATTTTTCCTTTGACGAAAAAAATAAGCAAAGCAAATTGTTTTCTTTTTCAATACTATAAATCTCCACATAAAGAAATTTCAAATTCATAAAAAAGTGGTCTCAAAAATTTTCAAAATGTGCTCACTTTTTGCATTTGTATCAAAAATGGCTGGTTAACGAATTCGTCCTTACTTTTAGAACCTAAAAAAGTGTGTCAAAGATCGACTTGATCCACTCATTTTTTGGAGAATTATCGTGTTTACGGACGGACGGACACAGACGGCATCGTAAAAACTTGATTTTCGGATTCAGGGGGTTTCCAAACGTGGAAGTCCGTTGAAAAACATTGGTATCAAATTTCGGACAATTATAATACTTTCTCAAGATGAGAATGTAAAAAATTGCAATATATATATATGTGACGTGGCCGAAGAAAGGGGGCTTACTCTCATAAGTGAGATTTATCAGGGCGAGTGGTTGTTTCTTGGAAACAACAAATTATTTTCACTTTATATATTTTTTTAACACACGTATATATAATTTTAAAGATTGTTTAGGAATAATGACTGTATACCATTTATTTCGCTCAAGTATCTTTATCATTACGGAATGAATGCGTTTAATTTTTGTTTGACCGACAACACAGTTTTTGTTCATACAGTGAATTCTTAAAAAGCCCTGGTGGCGTCGCAAGCTTTCGTATTCGTAACTTACATCAATTTAAATAAAAGGGCAAAGAAATATTGGCAAGCACTGGTCGGTAGAGTACTTGATTAATCTTATAATTAAGTATATAAACTAAATCAATTAAATAAATTTATAGAGTTGGGTTCGATGTCTGAGGAGAGGGAGTGCACGTAGAATAAAAAACGGAGTACGAAAGGAGCTTGGAGGGAGCTCAGAGCGATATGAAAGCCTTCTTAAAGTAATGAACAAAGTAATGACATAGGATTTCTAAGAGTCCTGGCATCAACAATCGCCTATACGGAAGAGTGTCCTACTGAGGAGGAAACCTCAACTCTGGACGCCTGCACTCCATCAACTCCGAGCGAAACTTTTTGTAGTACTTTTATTCGCAAGATTGGTAGTAGTTGTACTTACTACTTTATTTGTTCTCGGTACAACTTTGGATGGTATAGGTGCCACGTTCAGGTAGGTGTGCTTACTACTTTAAATAATAAGCGTTACTACTTCAATTAGTAAGTCTTAATATTAAATTAGTTATTTTACAAATAAATTAGTTGAACTTACTACTTAAAGTAGTAATCCTTACTATTATATAATCTTATATAATATTACTGTTCAATCCTATATTTTCTTACTAATCATATAATTATATTCATCCCGCTGGAAAGATGAAATGTCACGATGATGAATTTATACAAATTAGGGTACCTTTTCAGGGAGGCCTGTTTTAAAGTATTCGTTGAATTTATTTGACACATCGAGTTCGCATCTAGGTTATCAATAAATCAAATTTGCCATAATCCAACAAAGTAACTAGATTATTTTCAAATTTTTAAACTTATCTGCTATATCATCAGAGATTGTACCTTACCGACAGTAGATCAATCCTCCAAACCATGAAGGCAGAAGAATCTACACAATATCGATCAAGTTAAGAATATTCAATAACAGAAAAATGCTTAACGTCTTAATAAGACTAGATGGAAAATAATATTTTTAAATTTAAATTAAAATTATTTATTGAAAAAAGATCCTACTCCATCTTCACTCCATTGGGAATCGAACCACAAAACTTCTGATTTCCGGTCAGGTGCTTTTCCAAATCAGCTCTTAGAAGGATCAGAATAAGAACTCTTAATTCAAGAACATAACGCTAATTTTTAGCTAGGTGTTAATGCTACAAGTAATTATTTTCAAATTTTTAAATTTATCTGCTATATCATGAGATTGTACCTCACCAACAGTAGATCAACCCTCCAAACCATGAAGGCAGAAGAAACTACAAATATTATTTTCCATCTAGTCTTATTAAGACGTTAAGCATTTGTCTGTTATTGAAGATTCTTAACTTGATCGATATTGTGTAGATTCCTCTGCCTTCATGGTTTGGAGGGTTGATCGACTGTCGGTAAGGTACAATCTCTGATGATATAGCAGATAAATTAAAAAATTTGAAAATAATTACTTGTACCATTAACACCTAGCTAAAAATTAGCGTTATGCTCTTGAATTAAGAGTTCTTATTCTGATCCCTCTAATAGCTTAATTGGAAAAGCACCTGACCGGAAATCAGAAGTTTTGTGGTTCGATTCCCAATAGAGTGAAGATGAAGTAGGATCTTTTTTTCCAGAAATAATTTTAATTTAAATTTAAAAGTAACTAGAAATAAATCCTATGAATAATATTAATTGCACGATTATTTCAAAACAGGCCTCCGTGAAAAGGTGTCCTAAGCGTAGGCCGTAGAGAACGCCCTGAGGATCTGTATCATGCTCTACAATATTTTCCACGTGTTTACACTTTATACGTAAAGGTTCAGATTAAAATGGCGATCACCGAAAACATGACGCGATATTTCGATGCGAATTGTGGCAGCACTGCTCAGATTTCAGTTCTACCAATATCGCCAAGGGTGAAAACTTGTAACCTTTACTACTTTTATTTCTTAAAAAAGAAAATGCTTGTAAATGTAACTAATTTATTTCTTGTGACTACAATTACTATTCTTCCTATTATAACCTTCATAGGAGGACTAACGGCGACTTGTTGCCGTACAAAACTCCTTAATTACTGTTACCATCGAATAGTTGTTGTACCCTGAACAAAAATTGTTCTTGAATCAAGTAAATGTTACTTGATTCAAGTCAATCGCAGGTACGAATGGAGACGATAGAATATGAGTGTGTTCCAAATAAATAAATACTTGCTACCGTATGCTTGAAACAAACGTACATTTTCTTAGTCTAAGAAAATGTATTCTTAGATAGAAAATCGCATTTTATTATTCGAAAACTTAATTGTGCTACTTCATGTAAAGATGTATTCAAATGCAGAACATAGTTTACTTCCAAGAAATCATTTCTGATACACTTCAAGAATATATTTTCTTAATCTAAGAATATGTAGTATCGGAGCAATAGACTAGTGCAACTGAACACTATTTCTCAAAGAAAAAAAAATTGTTTTCGAAATTATTGTTATATTATCTTCATTACTTAAATTATTAAAATACGTAATTCGCGCAGACTATCACTTACACATAAAATCGTACGACGCCTAGACACTTTGAAAAATCGCACTCGCCGAGGATTAAACTCTACCTAAACTACTCAAACTAGTGTGTCCTAACCGCGCACTCTACCGACTTCGTATAAACCGCACAGTTTTCAATTTATCGAATTCTTTTCTCATAAGTTTTTTACAAAGATTTAAATATCGAATTGCTTCCCTAAAACAACAATTGAAAAAATGCAAAAAATATATTGACTTCACTTATTTTACACAGGGCTCAATAGTTTTTTCTTAAAAAATTTAATCCGCTTAAAAACTATCTACAGCATATAAAAAATAAGAAAATTTTGAGTTAAAAAACGCTTCAATAATTTCAGTGACAAATAAATATTTTCTGATATTTAAAAACCTTTGTAAAACGCACAGTTTTCGATTTATTTAATTACTGCATGATACTTTTTAAATCAGTTTTTAATTTAAAATAACAATTCATAATAATAATTTGAAATATGTAGAAAAAATTGATCGCTTGTTTAAATATTACCTATTTGAAAAAGTGTTCGATACTTTATTTTTCTTTCAAATATAAAATACTTCGAAGTCAGAAGAAACAAGAATTCTATAATCGGATGAAAAATATTTGTTTGCTTCCTCCTTGCATTCGCAATTATTTTATTAAAAAAATTGTCAGTGGTCAATTTTTTAATTGTTCTTTTATAAAATAAAATTCATTCTAAATAAAATTTTTAAAAATGTTATTGAATTCTTTTTTCTTAAATATTTTGGTTTAAAAACGCATACAATTTTTTAAATTATCAAGAAAATGTACTAATTTTATTTTTAAGCATTTTTTAAAGCTTACAGCTTTGTTTTATGCTGTCATATATTAATTTTTTATTATTTACATAATAAAAAAGAATTATGTAAGTATATGAATGATTGCCAAAATGTTCACCATTTGTAGTCCAAGACATTTTCTATGATTAATGAATTCATTGACTGATAAACTTAATTTTGTTAATTTTATTCAAAAAAACCTAACTCTATACTTAATTATTTAAAACAGCAACATTATATGCGTGCTTAAGTACGCGGGAAGCATTACATTGCCAATTAATAACATAAAAATATAAAACAAGATATTAACTATTTCAGATAGCAAGTAAGAATATAAAATTAAAAATTCCTGCTTACTAAAGGAATTTGGTTTCATCAAGAAAAAATTAATTTGAAGTTAAAAAATCTGTTGCCTAAAACTTATTTAGTTTAAATTAAAATAACACATGATCATTTTATATTTTTGAAACTTTTTTTTACTTATAACTTTCATGAATTTTGCCATTTTTCTGATTTTCAAACTGCTATTATCGAATACGAAAATTGTTTATAAACAAAATACAACTATGTCTTCCAACTCTAATTTAAATTAAATAAGGTTCACATAACATAATTTTAAACTTTTTTAAAATCAATTTTAATCTAGCCGAATCCAAAATAATAATATTTTTTTGTTGAATGAAGAATTCCTGTATTTTGCAGGAATATTTATTGTTATTTTCAAGTTTCGATGATTTTTTGTTACTTTGAACACTACACAAAAATAATATGAGGGTGGCCGTTTCAATCGAGAAAAAAAAATTCGCAGTAATTTTCCGATTCGCAAAAATTTTTTATGGTTAAACAAATTCGAAATGGTTTAATTTTAAGTAGATTGTTACACACAAATAATCAGCGAAAAAAAATAGATGCAGTACATCCATAACCTTTTAATAATTTTAGGAATGAAATTACTTTTGAGTCTTGTATAATTATTTCGAAATTAAAAACACTTTTTTCAAATCTATTTAGAAATTTCAAATTCTTACCACCAAAAACTCACCGACGCAATAAACGTTTAATCTTTTTAATAATTTTATGGGTGATTTGATTTGTGTGTCAGCCTAAAGTTAGTAGTTTATCAAAGCAGCAAATTCCTATCTACATTTGCATAAATAAAATTGATTAGGTGCATCAATGTTTTGAATTTTATAAATATTATTGAATTTCAAAATAATTGTTAGCGGCGAAGAGAACCAACTTCATACCATGACAGCTGGTCAATTATTATATTTAATAATATTCTTATGTAGTAAGAGCTAAATTAATTTAAACCAATATATTAATTTTCGCAGTATGTGTGCAATGTCTATTGTATCAGGTCTACAGTTCTAATGTTGAAAAAACGGATGTATTTCTATCTTAATAACATAGGTATCTTCGATGTAAATCTAACATTCGTTTCAAATTATTAATTATTTGAAGGAAAATATTCGAGCATTATTCTAAGAGAAATGATTTCTTCGCTAAATACATTCATTTTCTCGTCTGAAGAACATGAACATTGTTTCAATTAAAATAGTGGTCAAAATAAGTATATGAACTTACTTGGATCAAGAAAATTTTGTTAGATTTTTAGTTACTTATCATGAGAATATAATATTCTTAATTCAATATTGTATTAAACTTCATGCAAATGAGTATAATGGAACAAATTAATTCAATAATATTTTTCTTTGAGTAAATATATTCTTGATTCAAATAGTTGTCCGGATTCTATTATTTTCTTGATTCAAGAGAATCAATCTCTTGTAAAAAGAAAATTCTTGCTTCTTTCAAGTAGAATCAGCCAAGTAAATTAGCCTACTTGATTTAATGCAAATTTTTTTAGTGTAGCTTATACTAATTCTATACTAATAAGGAGCTTTTTGTTGCAACTAAACATTTTTTTTCAGTGAAGCATTTAAAGTCATATTGCAAGCGTATTTGAAAATTATATAGATTTGTCAAATAAGCAGTTACCTTACAAAATATCGCATTGCATTTTTTATGTCATTTATTAAAATTAAAATAAATTAGGTTCATCAAATAAATTGAGGTTTTGGAGAGCATTAAAGGAGGATTTAGAGAGCAAGTACCCGGTGGGCACACTAGACTTAAAGTCATCCTAAATACGTATTCTTGTGGACGTATTTAGGCTTTTACAAAAAGACTTCATGAGGTCGTAATAAAGATGTTCTAATCTAGTCCCATAATTTATATCTTAAAGACGTTATCAGAACAGCTTAAGGATGTCTTTAAAAGTTCCTATGTCAGGCATTTCGTCGCATCAAGGATATCTTGAAAGGATATCCAGGGGAAAATGTCGTGAGAATTTCCCTAGGACATCTTTAAAGCGTCTTGTATAAGATTATTATTATTCGAAATCAACCCAAACTCAAAGTATTTCTATATGTTTCTCTCACAAGAATTGAATGCTTAAATACTCTGAAATATTACAAAAAACTGATTCAGACTTAATTTTTAAGATTTATTTTTTAAATTTAAATTTTGAAATATTTTGGCTATGAGATTTGTCTAAGTTTTATTATGAAAATGTGAACTAAACCAAAAACATGCTCTAGAGTAAGCCCAAACTGTGTTAAAGTAGAAAAACTGTTTTATTATAAATTTATAAATTACACGGGGATATCATAAAGGCATCCTAAAGAAACCATGAAGACATCCTATGTGATTTCCTTTCAAAGTTTAAGTTCAATGCGCATAGGAGTTCCACTAGGTCACGTGAGAAATATAAAATACCACAACCCTAAAATCGGTAAAGTGGTCTTTTTTAGGACAACGATGAGTCCCGTACTAGGATTAACTGAAAAGCTATAATATACAGGGTACATTACGATTTGAATTTGGAAATTCTTCTAAATTAAAAGAATCAAATTTCATTAACGAAGTACTTTTGAGGACTGTCCTACCGATAGAAATCTCAGAGTATATGCTAAAGATTCTAAAGGCTCTGAGAAGCTCTGAAAAATTCTCCGCAGGCACTCAGATATATTTAAAGGTTCAGGTAGCTCCTTTAAATGTTTTAAGGCTTTAAAATGTCCTTTCCGTAATTGAAATAAAAATACGATCATAAATAACAAGCAGAGAGGCTATATCAATAGAGTAGCCGACACAGAAATATGATAAGCACGCCCAAAAGGGTGGAGCTTGTTAGTGACAACAAAGATGTTGTCAGCCAAACATAGTTGGAATATTTTCAGAAAAAAGAGTATGTAGTATAAAAAAGTTTGAAAAAAATTGCCTGAGAAAAAGTCATCATCAGGGGAGCGTCACATTGGGTCAGGCATTGTCTGGAAACCGCTACCCCTGCGGCGGGTGGTAGTTTGTCGAGCGGACGGTTTTTGGCCTCGAGAGACCTTCCCATTGTTTGAGATTAGAGAGAACGGAGAAAAATCCTAATTTTATACAATATTAGTTAAGAAAATTTTAATATACTGCACTAGCATCTTTATATTATTTTGAGTAAATCAAAAAAAGGTTGATAAAAACCGGTCAATATTTTGAATCTCAGTCGCATAGGTTCCTATTCCCCAAAAGGAAACGTGTTTTCTTCCTTGTAAATGTACCGACAGATAACCTCACAAAGATGTCTTCTATTCCCCAAAAGTTTTCATATTTCGAGATTATTTAATTCCTTCTAATAAGTTCACAAAATATGTGTAATGAATTGTTTTAATTCCTTTATGTGGAATATAGGATTTGAAAATTTAATTTAATCGATTCAAGTCCGCCTCTCTAGAGTTAAAATTATTTTAATTCACACTGTTACAAGGGAGACTCTGAATCTTCCCCCACTAAATTCCTAGAGTATATTAGGGTGGATTTATAGTAGCCCTATACTACGAAAGATTAATCTTTATTAACTAAAGAAAAAGAAAAAGGAACACTTTGACAATTGGGAACGTCAGAGGACGGTAAATACCTAGGGGGAGCAACTCCCAGAAGAAGAAGCAAGGGACAACGACGCCTCACCAACTCGCCGATTGCACGGTCTCAACGATGCATTTAGAGGACTAATAGGTGAGAAATGCTTCGTACATACGGATGATATTGTAGTGTTTGGAACAACTATTGAACAACATAAAAAACTTCATTGGTGTATTTGAAAGAATTAAACAATTAGGACTTCGCCTAGAACCATCAAAGTGCGAATACCTTAGACCCGAACTTGAATATCTAGGACATGTAATAAAAAAAGATGGAGTAAAGCCCAATCCAGCAAAAACCGAATGTGTAAAAAACTTTAAAATGCGTACTACAGTTAAACAAATACAGTCATTTCTTGGACTGGCAGGTTACTATAGGAAGTTTATAAAAACTTTCTCAAGCATCGCTAAACCTTTAACGAACTTAACTCAAAAAGAAACGATATTTGACTAAACCCCCAAATGCCAAAAAAGTTTTGATAAACTCAAAGAACTCCTCTGTAGTGCACCCGTTCTACGCTTTCCCAACTTCAGTGAACCCTTCACACTTACTACTGATGCATCAAATTTTGCTCTCGGTGCCGTACTTTCTCAAGGCAATCACCCGTGCCTTTTTATATCTAGAACCCTCAATAAAGCTGAAGAAAACTACAGTACATCAGAAAAAGAATTACTAGCAATTGTTTGGGCTTGCAAAAGGTTACGACAATACCTTCTGATTAAAAAGTTCATTATACAAACCGACCATAAAACCTTAGTTTGGTTGCATAATGTAAAAGACCCAAGTTCTAGGTTACTTCGTTGGAGAATACGTCTTGAAGAGTATAAGTATGAAATACAATATGTTAAGGGCAAAGAAAATAAAGCAGCCGATTGTTTATCAACAGTATTTCCAATTCACGAAAATGACCTAATTCAAGAAGCATTAAAAAAACATTGATTTAGAAACAATAGAAGAAGAACTCCCAGACATTGAGGTATTTGACGTCTCTGAAAATCGAGATTTAAATACGCCAGTACCAACAACTTCTGGAAATCATGATTTCGATACACCATTTCCAAGAAAACCAGTAATTATGAACGACGTCATATTAACAGAAGAAAATAGAATTAAATTACCACAAAGAAGGATGAGAGAACCTTCAATGGAAATTGAAGGAAAATAAGAACAATATAGAAACCCCCAAGAAGCTGGAAATCCAACAAAAGAAGATCACTTTTTTGAAAAATTTTGTGAATGGAAAGAAAACCCTGTGACAAACGATAGAGTAAAAATAAAACCAAATGCTGAAGGTAAGTTACGGAAACAAATACCAAAAACAAATATGCCTGAGTATAATGAAGAGAATTCGCTGCGTTACCTAAGATGGCTGATAGAAGAATTTAAAGATAAAAAATTAACTATAGTAAGGTTAATTTTTGGTGATCCTACCTACACAACTTTAGAAAAAGAAATTCTTTTGGAAATGATCCAGTATTTATCCAACAACTATCCAGATATTGGATTTCATTTATGTTTCAATAAAATCAGAGAACTTACCAAAGAAGAGCGCAAAACAATTATTAAGGAAGCTCATGCTAATCACCTTGGTGAAAAGAATACAATTCAACGAGCACGAGAGATAGGCGAATGAAAAGGTATGGATGAAGATATAAAAAAATACACCAACACAACCTAATGAGAAAATTGCGTTAGATGTCTTTGGTCCACTACCTGAAACAAAAACAGGTAATAAGTATATTCTAAGCTTACAAGACAGATTGACCAGATACACAATTCTAGTTTCAATGAGAAATGAAACATCTGAATCAGTAGTACAAAGTATTATTGACCATTATATATAT
>NC_046661.1:20010435-20019324 GCF_010883055.1 Belonocnema kinseyi
ACAATTTGAGGAAGCTTTAGGAATTAAACATGTGAAAACAACTTCCTTCCATCCGCAAGCAAATGGCAATATAGAAAGAATGCACTCAACATTAAAAAATCTGATTAAAACGTCCATTGAAGATAATAATAAGCAATGGAATGAGAAATTAAAATTCATCAACTTTGTTATTAATAAAATGAAAAATGCTACTACTGGTCTCTCGCCATTCGAGATGACCTTTGGAAGAAATCCTAACATCCCGTCGGCTATACCCAGATCTCCAACCCTAACTTACTCTGAATTAGTGAAAAAATGGAAAAACCGACATGACAAAATTCTTAGGAAGGCCAGAGAGAAAATGGAACTTGAGCAGGAGAAAAGTAAAAAACGATTTGATGAAAACAGAATAAGAGCTCACCCTATTTATGAAGTAGGAAACATGATCAAATGAAAAAATAATACTAAACAAACGACTTCACATCGATCAGGTAATGCCCTATTTTGTTACAGAACAATGTTGAGCACTTTTGTATTCCTTGGCTTACTCTTCACGACGACCCAGGCAAACTACATGGTAGAAGAACTTAATGGGAATATCTACATAGAAGAATTAAATAAGGTCCATCTTTTTCATGAAGAATGGAGATTAATTATAGGGATAAATTTCACAACAACCGAAAAAAGACTAAGAGCCTTGGATCAAACTATATTATTAGCTGAACGAACTTGCGGAACCAACCGTACTCCAAAAGACGAGTTAAGACTAGTAAAAGGACGATACAACAGACTGACCTCTAAAACCTCTATTCTACATAAATTGTTAGGAAGTAAAAGACAAAATAGAGGACTTGCGAACTTTGTTGGAGATATTTCCAAAACACTTTTTGGTACCCTTACTAAATCTGATCTTAGTCAAATAAACTTAGAATTTGACAAAATATACACTGACAACAAAAATATCGCTACAATATTGTCCAACCATACTAAGATCCTTAAACTCATACTAGACACCTTCTCAACGAATAATAAAATATTGAATGATAAATTAGGACAAGAAAATGAATCTTCTAAGAAGTTATCTAATAGTAAACTCGAATACTAAAGATAACTTTGTTAATGCCAAATTAATTCTAGCCACCCTTTTTATAGATGAAATGAATGAAGATGTTGACACAGCTATTAATGCTATTAACGACGGAAAGCATGGAATTGTGCACCCTCAATTGCTTACACCCAAAATTATGAGAGAAATGATAGGAGAATTTAAAACTCATCACAGAACAAGATATCACTTTGATAAGGCCGAGGAAAATTACCAACATATAATCGAAATCAGTTCCGTTAATGTAGCCTTGATTCAAAGATTATTTTTTAATGTAATTGATATTCCAGTTTTAGAAAATGAAGAGAGATCCTTGCAAAGAATAATTCCAATACAAACTAAATTTAATAAAGTATTCCTTTCCTTAATCCCTGACCATGATTTAATAATAACTTACAATGACAGTTACGTGCCAACAGACCAAAAGACAATTGATAAAAGTGAAAATATTGGTGAATATTTAATTATTAAGAGGAATCAACCTAATTTACGTATCTCTGATACAAATAGATGTGAAGCTAGTTTACTACGCAGATATGCAGAAACCAAATGTACACAATCCCCTTATTTATTGCATAAGGAGACGCTTATACCAGTTAAGAGAGGTTATATAATAATACCGACAACTGATGTTAAAATAGACATTGCTTGTGAATCGACCGTTAAACCAATCCATGTAGAAGCTAATACTTTAATCTCAGGAAGAAGTTGCTAAATATATAATAATGAAGATAAGCTAGATTTACCTAGGAACCTAGAAATGTCAAAAGCAATTACTATCGATGTAACTTATGATATAGAAAACAGCGAACAAGATTTAGATAATTTGGAATCTAGGTTAATACAGATGCCTAAGCACCTTAATATTGATGAACTTAGAAACGCACGTCTTAGCTTAGATGACGCACAAAACATACTTGAGCGAATATCCACTCATAGAAGACTTAAAACTTGGAAAGAAACAAGTATAGAGTGGCTACATTATTTAGTTTATATATCAATAACTTTAGCTACTATTTACTTATTAAATCGATGCGAATTATTTCATTATATCACTAAATGTATACCTAAGAAAATATGTCTACTTTGCATCAAGAATAGAGTTGAAAGCCAACCTTATGTTATAACTTACACTGCTAAACGCAACCTCCTTTAGAAGGTGTTCATCAAACTCTTATAAAATGAAGGAAAGTAATAATATAATTTCGAGGACGAAATTTTGTCCAGAAACGGGGGTGTTACAAGGGAGACTCTGAACCTTCCCCCACTAAATTCCTAGAGTATATATATGTATAAGAACCACGCCCGACCTTAGTCTGTTATACGCATCTAATTTGATTGTAACTAAATTTATCAATAAAGAACGGTTAAATTGATGTTATCAATTCAACCTTATTTTTAAAAAGTTTCCATTGCCTTTCGACGCATAACAACATAGTTAAATAGATTCCTTTTATGCATTGTTTACGACGTTTAAATAAATTATTAAAATGTAAATAAATACAAATTTGAATATTTTTCGAATTTATAAGTTATAGAAAGATTTAATAATAAAACATAGGTTTCGTTAAATTTTACTAAATCGATTGAGAGGAATAGGATTTTCACTTTTTCTATTCCGTTGGAGGATTTTTAGAGGAAGGAAAAATCGCTTATTCATAGGCATACAAATTCTTAATTTTTCTTAATTGAACGCTTATTACCGGGTTCCTGACTCCTTTACGAATCTAACATTACCGCACAAATAATAATTGTTAACAATAGTTTTTCGTTAAGTAACCGTGAGGAGTCGAAATAAAGTTTTAGACGTTGAAAAAGCTCTTTTTCAAATTTCGTCTGATTGACACGTATGGTGGAGATAATTTCGAAATATACTTGATATAAAATACAAATTTGAATTGCAATTTCTCATTCTACTAGAAAAAGTAGTTTTTAATATAAGAATCTTATTTTTTTAATGTTAAATAATCGCTACAAACCGTGAAATTATTCTTCAAATGTAGGGTAACTTTGACCAAGTATATTTTTAATATCAATATCAATTATTAAAATCTGTGCCAGCAGTGCTAGCCTAGTACAGATTGCTGATCGCAGTACTGGTCATCTATACGTGGCCAGTATTGGCTGGTCACGCTTGACAATGCTGCCTTGTACTGGTTCTGTACTGGCAAACCGCCAGCGGACGTTTTCGTACGTTTTTCATGAAGGATCTAGCCTATTAATTATCTAAGTTTTAGGAATAATCATCACAAGGCGTCATTTGTTGTAATTAACAAATTATTTGTGAAACATTGCTGCGTTATGCTGGCAAATTGTTTAAAATTTATAGAATTTATTTATAATAAAACTATGAATAATGTATTGTTTTCATAATAGGGTGGTTCAAAAAAGGTATCTCCAAAAGTTTCCTAGTACATTTTAACAAATGAAATGTGCAGTTTGAAATTATCATATTTAATTCAATTAGACATAAATTGGCGTGCATCAGGTGAACGAGCTGATTAGCCGTTGAAACAGTAGTCGTAGAACAAAGTTGACAAAAAATAACAATATATTTTACATAAGGATGATGTAAAAAATAACATTATTCACTTTTTATTCTATACATTAATTCGTGTGTTAATCACAATCCATTTCACGTCTAAACTTATTTTTGAATCATCTTGAAGCCATACACATATTTTTAAAAATTTGTTTAATATTTATAAATTTATAAAGACTCTGAGAACTTTGAAAGAGATTACAATAATTTGAAGAAATTTTCAAGATTTTCGGGTATTTTATAAACTTCAAAGACATTTTCACCACCTTTTTCTTAGAAGTAGTTTACGTGATTTGAAAACATTCGAAGGCATTGTTTTGATTAGTTTCATTACTTTTATGTAACTTTAAAGCGACGGCTAACTACTATAAATAACTCTGCCGCTCGGTACTTGACGAATACAAAAGAAACATTGTATTATCGTCGCATCACTCTTAAGAGGACCACTAAAAGGACCTTGAAAAGGACCCAATCGTCTCAGACTATCTCATAGACTAAGTCATTCAAATCGAACATTAAAATAATCTCAAACCGGACTGGCGTGTGCGCGCACGCCGGCGAATTTCAGTTTGCCCATCTCATCTTGACTTTTCGTCAGTGTTGCTCGTTGCTTCCAGGCCATCAGGCTGGGTCGACTCCCATGGGTGCGTTTGAATACTTATAGCGACACTAGCGCAATCTACAAGGAGGTGGCAAACTAAAGCGTATCCATGTGTTCGTGCACGAAAATTTGTATATTATTTGAATGGATTGCATGAATTAAAATTAGAGAAAATAAACGAATTAATTCAAAATTACACAAATTTAAGACGAAAAATGTGTAAATACTGTTTCCTGTACCATTTTTCGGCATAAATTTGTATAATTTTGCAATAATTCTCCAATAAATGAAGAATTACATAACACATGAAATGTAACCTTTTTTCAACATTTTATTTATTCGCATAATAACAGAAAAGTGAAATCAGTGACGTTCTAGCACAGCACAAACACTTCAATTTACTTCGACTTTGTTTATTTTTCAATATCCTGATTTCACTTATTTCACTTCACACGCTGAGACGCAACTTTTTTTAACTTCACAAAATTTGAAGTTTGTTGACCAAAACGTAGCCCCAACAAGCACTAGAATGGCGACGCCAAGATATTTTAAGAAAATATTACCCTCACTTATGCCCCTACAGTAGATCCATCTAAAAGGAGGTGGATAACTAAAAAAGTATATGTGATCACATGCGCCCATGGGAGTCGACCCAGCCTGCAGGCCGTACATTCACCATCACTGCGTACTCGCCATTACTATTTTTGTCAAATTCCCACGTTTTAGATCCCCTGAATTCGAAAAACAGGTTGTTATGAATGTGTCTACCCGTCCGTGGATTGTTTTTTTTCGTAAGCACGATAACTTTCTAAAGAATTGGCTGATTGGATTTCCTTTGGGTAATTCGTTTACTATCTCAAAATGAAGGTCAAGTTTGTTAGACAGCCATTATGGATACAAATTCAAAAAGTGAGCGTATTTTTAACATTTTTAAGACCACTTTTTTCAAAATTCAATAATTTTCTGTACTATTCATATATTCTGTACAGGCACCTTCATAAAAATAGTTTTTTTTACTCAAGGAGTCTCAATACGTGGAGATTTGATGAAAACAGACCATGTCCGATTTTACACAAAAGCAATACAATAATCTTGTCACCCCTATTTAATGATCGTTTAAGCACACCGTGATCCTTTATAACATTCTAAGGACGTCCGTAGGTTGTCCTCAGGACGTCCTTGATGACATCCTAAGGACGTCCGTAGGACAACCTACGGACTTTATCAAGGACGTCCTGAGGACAACCTACAGACGTCCTCAGGATGTCCTTAGGATAACCTACGGACGTCCTCAGAATGTTATAAAGGATCATGGTGTGTCTGAACGAAATTTAAATGGGGCTGACAAGATTATTGTACTGCTTTTGTTTAACTAAGCACATTTTCGTAGCAAGAAAAAGATCTTCCTACAGCTTTCTTCTTTTGATAACTAAGCACATTTTCAAAATTTTTTAAACCATGTTGTCCATAGTACTGCGAAACACGAACAATTTATTTATATGACTTTTTTTACAAAACCAAAATTGTCAGCATTATAGCATTTTCAAAATCCTAAAAAAAAACTAAGATTTTTAGCCATACAACGCATGCTAAGAAAAAAGTCAGTAGTAAATAAATGTTTCTTTCGAAGAGCCTTACAATGTTACCATAACAACTTTTGTTAGCATAACAACTTTAAAAACTTCTATTTTTGGTTTTCCGTAATACTCAGTAACACGAACGATTTATCTCAACGACTTTTTTCGATAAAAGCAAAATTATTAAAGTTATAGCATTCACGAAACCCCTAAAAAACAAACAATAATTAAGATGTTAAGCCAAGCAAGGCACGATATGAAAATAATACGTGGAAAAAAATTTTGCTTTTTTAAAGCCCTAGAATATTATTCTGTTTCCACATTGAATTTCATACTCTTAGTGGCTCACATTATACTCACAATGTCGTAGTACATATAAAGACATTTTTATAACGTCCCTTTGATGTCCTGATGTCCACATGGAGGTATTTCACTTTTTAGCGTGAAAAAATAATCATGTCTCTCACAGGTCTTTTTGGGGCGTCTTTCGGACCAGCCCTGCGGACATCTTTGTGACAACCTTAGGCGAGACATAGAACGTCTTTAGAACGTCCTAAATTTGTCTTTATAACGACCCTGAGTCTTAGACGCCAATGTCCAAGAATGTCCCAGGACATTTAAAGACGTCCTAAGGACGTCCTTAGGATGTCCCGGTGCCCACTGGGTAGAGAGGATTTAAAGGGCATTCAAGGAGAATTTGAGGAACATGCAAGAAGGATATGAAGAGCATTCGGGGTGGATGTAAAGAGTATGAGAAGAAGATTTTGAGAGGACGAGGAGAGGTTTTGAAGAGCATGAGGCTAAACTTTAGGAAGGTAGCAGCGAGGATAGAGGGAGCAGATACACTGATTGAGATGAGCACTAAAAGAGATTCCCGCAAATACATCAATGTTTCAACAAGTCCTCGTTTTTCCTCGAAAACGCTCGAAAATTACGAATTCGGGATTAAGTAGGCTTCCGCGAGCACTAAGGCGCTTCCTCAGGCTTGAAAATTAGCCCATGTATTACTCTGATGAGCTTTTCTCGTACAATTCCGAATTATATTATTTCATGTTGCAAACAAAGAATATAAATGCCTAAATACAGGACTGTACAGAGATCTTTTTTCGAAAAATAGCCTGGTTCTTGTTTTATTGCAATGAATTGAAAATTTAATGCATTTTGAGCGCCTGGAAAGTAACAAATGGCCACCATGTGTGTACCCATGGTGAAAGAAATTTAGGGCAGATCATTTTTGAATGAAATTAGAGTGTTTTTTTCGACGATTCTTAAAACGTCGTAAAAACCCAGGATCGAGCTTAATATTTGATTGAGTGCCTGGAATGCCTCACTCAACCTTCCTATTGTTAGGGATAAGAACCAGTTGAGAGAAATAAAAAATCATCAAAATATTCAGGAATTTAATTTCAATATTCTGCATTAGATGCATTAGATAACGACGAGACGATTAAAAAAATAAAGAAGAAAATCGGTTAATCCGTTCAATTTCTCTTAAGAGTTTTCGTAACTTATCCTCTCTTCTCAGATTTCACGACAAAAAAATATGGAAAAAAGATGCTACGTATTCTTGAATCGGAAAAAATGTGGAATTGCAAGTTATTACATTTTTAAGATTACACTTGAAGGGTATCCAATTCACAGCCTTTTCTTCAGAAATTCTTTTTCATAATTTACAATCGAACATTCTAAATTCATCATTTATCTTTTTTTCTCTTGAATCTTTGTTTCAAATACATCTGCTTGCTTCACAATGAATGTGCTGTTGCTCAGGATTGATGCACTATTTTATGTCAAACAAAATAGTTACATTTTTAACCGAAGAGATTGATTAATATCAACTGAAGTGTTGAAACTCAAAACATGAATTTTCAACAAAACAGTATGATATTCAATCAAATAGTTGAATATTCAACCAAAAGATGCTATGTTAACTAAGACGGTTTGTTTATTACAAAAAGGACCAATTTTAAAACAAATAGTGCAAGTTTTTAAACTAAAAAAGGATGAATTTTCAACCGAAAATGGAATTGTAAAAGTTTTTGTAAAGAAGATCAATTTATAATTTTTTTTAAATACGAACGTGCACCAAAATATGTACTTTTTCAACAAAATTGTGTAAACTATGAAGAAAAAAGGCCAATTATCTTCAAAAGGGTTGAATTTTCAACCAGAAAAATATACCATTTTAATAAAAAAAGTTGATTTTCTACCAAGTAGTTAAATTTTACAATGAATAGATTTATTTGTAACGAAATAGTTGAATTTTCTACCAAAATAGTTAAATCATGAACCAAACGTACGCATTTTCAACACTAACATTTACTTGCCAGCCAAACTTCTCATTTCCTACTAATTTTATATATTTTGAAGCAAAACAGACGAATCTTCACAAAACCGAATTTTTTAATGGTATAAATGTTAGAATTCTGAAGTTTTACGGTAAACATTAAATTATAAAAGTTTCCCTATTTATAGGTTTGAACTTCTCAATTACATTGGAATATTGAAATTTCTAACAGTCCTATTGACATTTTAAACATTGTTCCTTTCTGAATTTTTAAATATTTTTAATTTAGCCGTACTTTTTATTTCGATCCTTCTTTCCGAATAAATCCATTTTCAAGCATTACAATTGAGACTGTTTTTTTTTTCATTTTTACCACGCAGAATGAAGGTGTCCTTATTTCGATTTTCCAAAAATTTCAGTAATAAATGTTTAAGTTACATCGCATTTTTTTAAATTTTACAAACTTAACAATTCTAAAATTTCAGATGCTTTTACTTTGAAATAGTCAATTTTATTTTTAATCTCAAATGGTCAAATTTAAATCCTTCTGCATTTAAATTCATAATTTTTTTCTAATTTCACTTTTCAATAATTCTATTTTATTTTGAATTCATTTAATTAAAAATAAAAACATGTTCAGCCCTTTAAATTTTAAATCATCTACTTTTCAAAACTCTTAGCGGACAATATTCTATTGTCAAGTACAGTCTGTCAAGTTAAAGCGTGGGTGGCTTTACTCGCAGTCGGTAAGGTGTATCGACATGATTTTGGTGTCAAAATATTAAGAAGAGCTCCCTC
>NC_046661.1:20019424-20024218 GCF_010883055.1 Belonocnema kinseyi
AAGCCGATCTTACTTAAGAAAGACAGTACTGAGAGGTCTTTTAATAAAACAAAACTAATCACCATGTCAATGTGAATAAAATGAACAGGTTTATTTGGATATTTTCTTCTTTACACAACTAGGCCTCATAAGGAGAAATTAAACCAAAATAAAGGAGCGAAGAAGACACTACATCAAAACAATTTTACGTCTACTGATGCCATTTGTTGATCAAATAAATTGAAATACTGAGAGATTACTCACAAAACAAAAATAAAGCTAATAAAACCGCCCACCTTTCTCCACAAGTTGATGAGCGAACTCCCCGATGCAGCAATTCCAAAATGAGAACTCAGATACCAAACAACTTAAATGAGTAACCACTCTGTGGCGAAAACTGAAGATACAAAGTCTCAATAAAAACTTCCTCTCATGAGGCTCGAACGACAAAAGACCACGAGTTCTTTCTTCTCGGCAGCACACAGGCCGCCCAATCTCTCCCCTCCTGCGCAGGTGGACGAGATGTGCCTTTTGCGTTGTCGCAGTGTTATCCCAGCAAACACGTTCTGTAACTGTTGCAGACCAAAAAATTAACTCTGATCTATAACAGTTGTTACAAGATGGTAACAGAACTGTTCTAGAACAAAAAAGTAACAGTGTTCTAGAACACTGTGGCAAAATTGTAACAGAACTGTTCTTGAACTATGTGACAGCACTGTTCTGTAGCAATTGCTATGGAATTGTTCTAGATCAAACTGATCACAGACGTTCTATAATATTTGTATTTAATTTGTTTTAGAACTGCGCCCTTATAGTATTATATCAAAATTCTAGAACCCTGTTACAAGTGTGTTCTAGAACGAATTAGGAACAAAGATTAATAACTGTTCCAGAACACTTGTTACGTAATCATTCTCGAACTGACCAATCACAGGCGTTCTGTAACATTTGTTTCAAGTTTGTTCTAGAACTGTGCCGTAATAGTGTTATATCGAAGTTCTAGAACCATGTTACAAGTGTGTTCTACAACAATTCAGGAACAAAAATTATTAACTGTTCCAGAACAGTTGTTACGTATTTGTTTTAGAACGGACCAATCACAGACGTTCTGTAACATTTGATCCAAGCTTGTTCAAGAACTGTGCAGTGATAGTGTATTAGAAGTTCTAGAATCCTTTTACAAATGTGTTTTAGAATAAATCAAGAACAAAAATTGAGATTTGTTACTTAACAGTTCTAGCACTAAAGTTCTAGCGTTTCAAGTTCTAGTACTAATAACGAATCGCAGACGATCTTTATTATTGTCTATATTATTTTTGAAATGTCACAGGCTTAAGATCGTTACTGACTAACATGTCGAAGGCATTTTCTGTTAGAAATGCATTTTTATTTGACTATTTTGCACGGTGCTGTCCCGGTATATATCATCAGTCACGGACGCATTTTTATAATGCAAGCAAGTGATCTGATAAGAGCAGTCTGCCCCGACATATTGCACAAAGCCTGGCTGTAGGTATATAAATTCGAGCGGCCACGAGCGTTGGAGGTGACAACAGTCACCTCTGGATGCTTTCTTAGAGCTACCATCTGCAACTCCACGGATTTTAGTCGCTCACTTCCTGATGGTCAAGAAAGTTTCTTACAACACAACAGGAATTTAAGAAAACCACCTTCTAAGCTGCTTCCAATACCCTACTGACTCCTAAATGTTATTATTACTAACTTTCTTACTTTATTGTGCCGTCCGAGTACTACTTGGACGTTCTATGGAAAACTATTAAATTAACCCTTAAAGGTCCCCATGGAGTCGTTAGTTCCTGGACACTTTATATTGGAATTTACGAAGTTTCTTCTTCTTCAGTTTTCAATTTTTTTCAATATTATAAAATTTTTTTAAACCACTTAACAAGTAAAATTATCTTATAACAACGCACTAAAGGGAATCTCCAACAAAATTTCACGCTAAAATATTAAAAAGCTTCTACGCTATAAAAAATCACGGCTGGGGTCTTCAATGACCCCATGACGACCTCAATGTTATACCAAAGTAAGGGGACCTTCAAGGAATTTAAGGAATTGTACTACCGTTTTGTCGTTTCTTAATAAAATTTATTTAAAAAGAAGCAACACAGTTTTGTAATTCTAATTGAAGAATATTAATGTTCTTTATCAGAACACAGCTCAACATTTATGAAAGTATTAATACTTTTTTTAATAATGAAATTCTATTAATATAAACAGAAATATATTTTTTGTACCGAAGATCATAGATTAATACATCGAAACACATTAAAATCACGCGCACTGAGTTCTAAGTAACTGAGTATTATCTTCCTCTCATTAAAATATGTTTGAGATATTTAAAGATAAGTTTACGATACGAACACACGTCGTCATCGCAATATCGTAAAGATGTCGTAAGGACGTTCTGCAAAGATTTGCCTCGTGGGAAGTTCTAGAAAAATATTTAAATTGATAATTTGACGTATCTGAAAGACATTCTGGAGAATTTGTCGATATTTTAAATTTCGTTGAACACTTTCATAATAATTTGGCTAATAACTACTTTGAAAAAAGTAAGTAAAAAAAAACTACAACAAATGTAAGTACCGAGAAATAATTAAGTTTTGACAAAACACAATTTTGGCATTTTGCCAACAATATTTTATATACTTTACCGCACTTAGATTAGTTTGAATCGGAGTTATTTTGAAGTTGAAGAAAAATTGGTAAAATATCGAAAAATACCCTTAATTTCGTTCGGATTCCTGGCTTTCTAGATCGATCTAGTCCAATTATCACCTAAACATTGCCGGCTGATTAGCTATTAACTTTTTTATAATAGCACGTATAATTAAAGTGCGAAAAGATATCTCGCAACCACAATACTTAAAGTTATAATTTAAACGTATGATGTGGCTTTTTTAGTCCTTATAAGGACAGAATGTTTTGTTTTCTACAGTAATCCGAAAGAAATTATGAGGCATTTTTCAATTTTTTGGAACTATTTCTACACATTTGTTTGTGTTCTAGACAAATTGTACAACATTTTTTTATGTTTTTGAAGTCTAATTATTTTTTATTAAAAATAACTATTTCCGGTGAAAATTATTAAAATAACCTTAAGTTGTGAAAAAGTTGTGAATCTTCTTCAAAATATAATCTAAAAAATTGAAAATAGCAATTTCTGAGGAAAAACACTGACTTAATCCAAACTTTCGTGGAAACTCAATCAAATTCTAATTCATATGTTATACGGACGTTCTACGAACGAGAGCTGAACCTTGCGAATATCCCTATTGTCGATATCCTGGACGTATAACTTTTGTTAGTGGGACTGCGTACCCGCTATCTCGGATCAAAATATATCCATGGGGATATCCAAGCTTCGCCTCACAGGATATTCCGGCAAGTTATCCCTGGAATAACCCGGGACATACATGGGGTTGAAGCGAACACCCCGGAATATCCTATTGCTGTGAAGGGTACATAAAACTGTTCCATATTAGATACAGAATTGTTACATAACACTGGTAACCGAGTTCTATAATTGTAATGGAAATGTTATAGATCATATGTCACAGCGTTCTAGAATTGTTACAGAATTGTTCTGGCGTGTGGGGGATGACATAGTTACTCGCATATTCGTAACCTGTTACTAACCTTTTTTAGAACACACACTTTTGTGTTCTAGAACAGTTACAAATCTGTTCTGTAACTATGTTTGCTGAGATGGTGGATTTTCAATGCTGGAATCTCATCCACATTCCACCCCCGGTGAACAACCTGCGTTTGCGCTTGCACCTGTGCAGCTTCAACCCGCCTTGCTTCCTCGTTTTTCGTATCGCTGATCCTTGATGAACAATGATGCTCCAGGGAGAAACCACCCTCTCCTCCAACCCGCTCTCGCATTTGAAACTTGGTGAATGTCATATAAAGAATAAAACAAAAACCTAAAAAGAATTAAAAAGAGTGACTTTTACTCTTTCTCCTTATGAAAAGCCCATGAGAGTATGTTTCACAAAAATATAAGTATAAAACATATTCGAAAAAAAAAAATAAAAACATTAAAAGAAATAAGATAAATTGGCCCTCTATTCGAGCCTCAATGGTCTGTTTTAATGGTTATTTCCTCCAAGAGGGGAGGAGCTGTTTACAAATAAATAAAACAAAGAACTTATACAAAGTAATTTGCAGCTGAAACCTGCAACATTACAATAATTTTACAGACTACAGTGATAGTTTTAAGTTTTTCCAGCGAAAAACTGCCTTGTGGTGAGCCCAGCTTCACCACTACGAGTACTCGTCTCACGCACGAACAAAAGTGCAACAGCGCACATACTCTAAATTTCGAACGTTTCTGTTTTTTATTTGTTAATATTAGACAATTGTCTCTAATCAATGTTTACGGTGAACTGTACTCGTATATAATTAAACTATTTGATTAGGGTGACCATCCGTCCGGATTTCCCCGGACATGTCCTCATTTTAGGGCTTGTGTGAGTTGTCCTACAGGATTTTTTACTTTGTCCGGATTTTTGTCCGGATTTTGCACAAGATTAATTTTTATTTTGTAATCAACTTTTGGACCTTTTTTTGTAAGAAATTGTATCATTCAATGCCATCTAACTATCGACATATGGTGCTGGACCGCTAGCTACGGCCGTCAGAAGCAGAATAGGGAATAGAAAGAGAGGGTAAATCGAGAAAGTCGACCTGTCTTTTTCTAGGGACGATAATTTGTTCTACCCATCTTCCATCTGCTTTCATAGAAAAGGATCAATCACTAATCGCCATCCTCAGAAAAGGGACAAT
>NC_046661.1:20024318-20038464 GCF_010883055.1 Belonocnema kinseyi
TCCTCTTTTTCAAACTTTTCTGTCCTACTTTGTCCTCTTTTTCAAACTTTTCGGTCCTACTTTGTCCTCTTTTTAAAATAAATTTTCGTCCTACTTTGTCCTGATTTTTCAAAACGTTTTGTCCTACTTTTCGAAAATCAATTATGGTCACCCTATATTTGATTCAACATTAGACTGTTTTGTTGAAAATTCATGTTTTGAGCTTCATCCCTTCAGTTGATATAAATTAATATTTTCGGTTAAAAATGTAACTATCTTGTTTGACATAAAACAGTGCATTAATCCTGAGCAACAGCACCTTCATTGTAAAGCAAGCAGCTGTATTTGAAACAAAGATTCAAGAAAAAGAGAGAGATAAATTAGGAATTTCGAGTTTTCGTTTGAAAATTATGGAAAAGGAATTTCTGAAGAAGCCTTGGCGCACCGAAAGAACCCAATAGAGCCTCTACAAAGTACCCGTAAAGACCCCATTGGGTCCCCATTCGGTTCCCTTTTAAAAAACTCGAAAAAATAGCAAAATCAACTTTTAAATAGTTGATATTCGGATTTTACGTTAAAATTTCTTATAAAAGGTCACGGAATGATCGCAATAGTTTTTTTTTGCAACGGTAAGAAGTTAAAACAAATATAAGACGTATAACGCCTGTTGAGTGCTGCTTGTAAGTAGCAGTCAACAGGCGTTATACGTCTTATATTTTTTTAAACTTTTTACCGTTGCAAAAAAAACTATTGCGATTATTCCGTGACCTTCTATAGGGAATTTTAACGTAGAATCCGAATTGCAACAACTGAAAAGTTGATTTTTCTTTTTTTTCGAGTTTTTTAGAAAGGAACCGAATGGGGACTTAATAGGGTCTTTACGAGTACTTTGTAGAGGCCAAGAATACGTAGCATCTTTCTTTCATATTTTTCGTCGTAGAATCTGAGAAGAGAGGATAAGTTACGAAAACTCCTTAATATTTTAATGATTTTTTATTTCTCTCAACCCGTTCTTATCTCTAACAATAGGAAGATTGAGTAAAGAATGTCAGGTACTCAATCAAATCTTGAGCTCGAACCTGGATTTTTACGGCGTTTTAAGGATCGTCGAAAAAATAACACTCTAGACCATCTGTAGTTCCATAGCGAGGCAGAGGCCCAAGTACTATGTTCACCATGAGTATACTCATGGTGGCAGTTTGCTACATCCCAGGCGCAAAAATGCATCAATTTTCAATTAATTGCAATAAAACAAGAACCAGGCCATTTTTCGAGAAAAGCTTTCTGTACAGTCCTGACTAATTTTCAAGCCTGAGGAAGCGCCTTAAAGAGGCTTTAGCGAGCAATTGTGATACATTGAATATTTTTTTGTAACCTCTGTACGTGCTCGCTCAATACTCTAAAATCATCGGCGCGAACTCGGTTTGACAGAGCACTTAGAGAGCACGGGGGGATTTTTAGGATATTGCCTCGGGAAGTATTGTAGAAATATTTGAAAAAAAGATTTTTGAAATGATACAGGGAAGGCGTACTTCCAATATCGTTTGATACTTTATTTTACAACCGGGCACCTCTTACTATAAAGAATCGTTGAAGCTGACACGTTCTGTTGAAAAGAATCTTAAGGATTTTATGTCTTTCACGAAGCTTAGACTGTGCTGGAAGGTCTCTGTCTACAAATGGTAAAAATAGATATTCAAAATAGATATTCAGCAGCTTGGTTTTGAAAAAGAGTGTAAAGTAAATTACCCATAAAGAATTGTCTTCTCTTGGCAACATTAAGCAGACCAGCCTTAAGTCTGTATGGAGTTATGTGTTCGTATTTAGGCAAATTGTAAATAAAACGGACACAGGCATTTAACTCCCAATCGAGTTTTAAATTTAAATCGTCGGTCAAATCATCATATACTAAACAAACGTAGTCAAAATGAGACAAGATTAAACTCTTAAACAGAAGTATCCAAGTGAACGTAGGTAAAGAATCCTTATTCCTATATAGTTGATGTAGAATTCTGTATGTTTTCTTTCAGATACTTCGTACATGTTCCTTCCAGGACAAGGTACGGTTAAGGAAATATCCTAGATCCACTGCTATTATTAATTCTGTGAAACCAATTACTATAATATTTGATGATGGAGTTTCACATACTAAAAGATTTTAACTTTTGTAGGAGTAACTTATGGTTAACCATGTCAAAAGCCTTCGAAAAATCAAAGAAGACAATCTTGATCTCCCTATTATCCATTGCTAATTTAAGATCCGTCGTTACTTTTAGTGAAGCGGTAAGAGTGAAAACCTGATTGCATCGGTCAGTGACCTTAGATTTTTCTAGAAAAGTAGTAAAATGGTAGAAATGGATGTCGCATGAATCGAGTTATAATATCAACCAAGTCTCTTTGAATTACAGGTCCTACCATCAATAAATCGTGGAGATATTTTGCTGATGATTTGCATGATGAATCTACAACTACTCTCACTTTCGTTGTTGTTCGAGATTCCTTCACGACTTCGTGATATGGAAAATAATTTCTATTTCCAATATTTTCACTTGTGGTGATTTCTGTCATATGCTCTATTTCTTCGCATTCCTTTTGGAATTTTACATATTCTTCCTTTAAATGAGAATCTTTTGCAAATTTTTTTTCCATTGAGTAAAAACATTATGATGCTGTTTGCCTTGATTCACCAAGCTCTGATAGTTTTTCATGAAATGACAATTCTACCTCAAATCGTCCATTAACATCTCTCTTGTATGTTTCCAGGAAATTTGTTTCGCAGGCAATCTCTTCTTTGGATAATGGCTGAGCTTCTTGGTATTATTCTATTTTATAAAATCCTTCTAATTTCTCCCAAAGATTGATTTGTCGAACCCATCCACAGAAGGATGTTTGATTTCGTGGCTTGTTTTCTATTGGTAAAGTCTCTATAATTATTCAACCAAGTTATGTTTCGCGTATGATGGGTCGATTTATGCATGTGCTTATTTGTTTCGAACCAATAAGATGCCAAAAAATGCCAGCGCCTAATAGAATGTCGATCTTCCTGGAATTTGCCAAATGAGGATTCGCTAGCCTTATATTATTTTTAATCTTTACGGAGTTAGAATCAAAAGTTTATATTGGAACGTTAATGGTTATATCAGCTAGGATGGATAAGGAAGGTTTGGTTGCGAAGGAACTGACATTTGATTTTATTATAACAATTGTCAATTCAAGCATTGGTACTACAGTCTTTCCTATACCGCCTACTAAATAATTGGATTTCTTAACAGGCAACAAGCCTTTCGCAAAATTCGCGTTTTATCATTTTCGGTTGCGAGCCAATTATTTAAAAGTGCCCTTGCTTCGTGTAATGTGTCGTTTTTAACCTGTACATGAATTTAAGCTATAGATAGTAAGTTTTTTGAAACGCAACTTGTAACGCATGCATTTAATGTTTGACTTGTTGATATGACAGTTTTTGCATCAGACGCGCTGCTCTTGTCCCGAATATTATTACTTGTTTCAGTTACGCAGCTGGCATTCGTGGACATTGACTCTTGTTTTTCTGATTCCGCTTTTCGGCACATATCGTTTCGATGTAACAATAAATTGTGTTTTTTATTACATTCTTCACATTGACTTGCCTTACAAAACTTATATGAATGACCTAGGTCGAGACAATTTAAACACCTATTGTTCCTTTTAATTTCATTATACCTCGAGGAAACTGAAAAATTCAGAAAATTTGGACATTGGTAAATCTTGTGTTCTTCATTATAAATCGGACATTTGTTCGATTTCGCTTCGGTTGCTAAATATGATATACTCCGATCTGATCTTTTGTTCAAGGATGGAACAAATGTATTTTTAACAATACAAACATCGAAAATGGCGGCTTTCGTAGCCTGCGAAGCGAGATGAAAATGGCTGTATACGGATGTCTTGTTCGTTCAATGATCTCATTATGAAAAATAGTATACGCGGCAAGGGGCTGAAACCTCGCGAACACCAACTCGCATGTGGGCTGTACTCGGGGCCTCCGGCCACTCGTGCAGCCTACTTCATGCTCGTTTGCATTCACTTGGTTACGCCCCTAGCCACGTAATGTACTATTGTTTTCTACTGTTTCCTACACGTTTTTTTTCTTGCACCGTTTCTAACAATTGACATCTACTGGATAGAAATTCAATGAGCTCTTCTCCGGTAGTCAAACTGTCAGAAATAGCCTTTGATTCCCACTTGCGCTTTGTGGAAAAATCTAGTTATAAAGAAATAAGATGTGAAATCAGAGTGTCCCATTGTTCGACAGGTTCTCCTAAATTTTGTAGTGCTCTTAAATGCTCTTAAATGCTTTGAAAGATTGTCTACTAAAGTACGAAGTGAGCCAGCTAATTCCTTTTGTATATGATCAATGTCAAAAATGGCTTGAACATATGGACGTATTATTAGCCTTTTATTTACAAATCTCTTTTTAATAATTCCAAAGCAATTAAATCATTATTGCTTGTTATTTCCAGTGAATTTATTACCTCTTTGGCAGCATCGGATAAAGCTGAATTTAAATAGTAAAATCTCTGAACATTTGAAAGAATTTTATTTTTATGAATTAGTGCTTTAAAGGTGTCATAAAAATGTTGCCATTTTTCGTAACTACCATCAAAGGTTTCTAAATTCACGGAAGGCAATTCGAAAGATAGAATTGACCTCAAATTGGCATTAGAATTATAAGAATGTACAGTATCATCATTAGTGTAAGTGAATGTTTGTTTTATATTCGCGATTCCTATCATTTTGTTTGCCTTTGTTACGCCTAAGAAGTACAATTCTTCAAATTGCTGATGATCCGCCTCTTGTTCTTCAATAACTTCTTCTGTTTCGTCTAATAATTCTATTTTTGATTGAATATCTTCAAATTTATAAAAGACTTTCTGTAACTTAGGAAGTCGGACCGGAATTTGTTCAGCAGTTTGAGGATTCGTAACTTTATTATTTAAAAATGTTTGAAATCTCTATAGATTCGCCTCTTCTATTTTTTTCTGTTTTTTTAGTTCTTTTAATTCTGCCGACATTGCTACATTAAAATTTTATTTCCTTCTTCTTAAATATCCAAACCAAGTTCGTGTATCGAAATTAAAATATAATCTAAGTAACGCTCTTACTTTTAAACTAGAATGTACTCACGCTTCGCTTATTCTATACATATAATTGTTCACAAACTAATAATGGTAGCGATGCGATGCTTGTAGATTCTCGATGTGATATTGGCTGAGCTGATACTCGAAATTGACGATTGATCATCAGCTGCTTCCTTGATTAGGCTTCCTACCTTCAAATTTGGTATTTTCGTTGTTTCGTCAATTCTTAGAATCTGTCACCTCGTCTCTTTTTATTGATTGAAATCACGAGATTTATTGCTGGAATTCTGGCTTTCCTTGGATTTTTATGCACATCACAGTTAGCAGTACGTGTAATATCACACGTTGAACTGCGATTTTCTTTTTTGAAAGCGTTGAGTTGGCATTTTTATCAATTATAGAAAATTTGCACTGTGTTGCATACGTCATTTTTACGTTCACTCGCGTAACTTTATCACGCTCGAAGGACCATATTGTCTATGAATAATGAATGTATACCATATATTTCGCTTAAGTATCTTTATTCTTACGGAATGAACACGTTTAATTTTTGGATCACCGACGTCACAGTTTTTGTTTATACAATGAATTCTTTAAAAAGTCCTGGTGGCGCCTCAAGCGTTCGTATTCGTAAGATACGTCAATTTAAATTGAAGCACGAAGAAATATTAGCGCAAACAAAGATTAAATTTATATAGGCGAAACTCTTATATAGCACCGATTTTGGGGTTCACGATGGGTGGGAACTAACTCATTATAGTCCGCTCCGATTGCGTTTATTCACGTCTGAGTGCTCGCTTGAGTGACAACTGCAGACCCCGCAATCCCCGCGCAGCTCCTGTTATACCTACCTGTGACGCGTTGTCAATTCTCGTAAGGGGTATAGAAGAGAGGGCTATTAAAAAGTTTCACTGTACTTATTTCACAACATCACAAAAATTTCAAGAAATTAAATCATTTTAATATGAATAGATTAGATCTTAATGAGCTGCTATTATACCACTAATGTCTAATATCTAAAGGAAAATTAAAGTTTAATCTTCGTGTAATTAAATATTGCAGAAGAATTAATCAGCCAAAAATATATTAATATGTTAATGATATAAAAGGCATTAAAGAATTATTTGCATTGAATCTTTCAAATAAATTTTAATTTGTATTTTTTTGAAAATTTTCATTATTAATAAACTTGCAAAGTATTCCAGAAAAAAAAGAAATATATGTTCATATTATTTCGCAATCAGAATGCAGATACTAATTTCACAACGTAGACAAAATACACACAAATAATATAATTCAAATCAATTAATAATTAATTAATAATGAATTAATCATTTCAAAACATAAAAAACATCGAAACATTATTTTATACAGATATTCGGATAATTTTTCCTTTATGTTTGAAAATTTTTTTAATTTTGTTAATTGAAATATCAACCAATAATAAACGTTTATACGAACTTTATACAAAATTAAAACCTATACATACATGTATAATTTTGAATTTGGAATTCAAATAACCATTTCATACCGTCGCAAATCTTTAAAAAAATTATATAATTATAACTGATTATGACGAATATATTTAAAGCAGAAGCAAACTTTTAGTATGGAAACCCTAGCCGACATTCATTGACATATCCATAAACTAAATAATCAAATAATGTAGCCTACTTAAAAGCAATTAAAATCTAATCCTTACATAATTTAATATTGTTAAAACGGATGAATTTATTAATAGTTATTTGATTAGTTTAGAACATAAAAAGCATTGAATCATTCTATTAAATTTTACTTTATATTATTATGAAAGTTGTAATTAATGATAACATTTAAAACTAATTTCAAAAATTTTCAAACATATGCAGAAATAATTTTAAAAATTGTAATCAGAAACTCATTTGGCAACATCATAGACATTTGGAACATGATGTACCTTAAACACAGGTATTTCAAATATAAATAAACTTTAATTATACGAATTATATCAAATGTTTTATTACACAACCTTCAAGTTGATGCGGGTACAGTTTCATCACGCGCTGCGCACGCGGCTCGCTTCCCTCGCAAGTTTGAGCGCGCCTAGGTCGCACGAATGTTGGTTCTCGCGCTTCGCGCTCGATTGTACATTAATCTCACGCTTCGCGCTTGATTATGTATTTACCTCGCGCTACGCGCTCGGTCTTTATTTTTCTTCCGCATTCGTGGACACCTTTTTAAATCAAAGGCCAACGGACTGACAACTGTAATTTTGTGATTTTGAACTCTCTTTTGTTAAAGCGCTTTCGGCTTTAACGAACACATTCTCATCACGTATCTCGTGCTTCGCACTCGATTTGTCCAATATTTCAACATTTCTACATTATACAAAACACTTTTATATTAAGAATGATACATTTCTTATGTAACTCTGCCTGGGATTGCTTATTCAAAAATTGCAAAATAAAGGACAAATTGTATTTATCATGATTATTTTTATCTTTGTTTCTTATTTTGATTTAAATTTTATTCTAAGCTGCCCTTAAGCATGTATCATTTCAATAAATTTATATTATTAAAATTCATAATATGCATAAAATTGAATAATAATAATTCTTACTTCCTTGTTTTTATCATTTATTTTTATTTTTAATCTTGCTTTTTTAAATTAAATAAAAAATAGTGTGCGTCTGTATAGCGTCTAATACAAGAATCTGAAAATTACACCCGCTCCCAGCGAAATCGCGGTAAAATTTCAGCCACAACCACGTCTCACGACCGTCAGATAGATGGTTACAGTCTGTAAAGGAATCAATACGACGATGCAGCAAAAGCCTTGTGCACCCTAAGAACACGGAGCGACCCAAGAACTACCGCCTTCTGCATTTTTCCCGCAAGTGTTTTAGCATATTGTTGACACGTAGGGATGCTTTTTAGGCCATTATCAAGTGAATGCTTGGCACCTCCAAGAGCACCGATGATAAGGACGATTAGCTTAAGAGAATATTCCGGGTACAATCGCTGCAAATCCCTTATAAGGTCTCGATACCTCTCTTTCTTTTCATTCTCCTTGGATATGATGTTTTTGTCAAGTGGTGCCAAAAATTCGATATCGAACATGGTTCGCTTCTCGAAGTCAAGAAGAACCATGTCAGGCCTCGAGTGAGCAACAGAAACAATTGTCGAGAATATAAAGTTCCAGTATATGCGGCACTTCCCATTCTCGACAATTGACTCAATTTCCCTAGGAGCATTTAGAGGAGCGTTATTAAGGTTAATGCCGTAACAGTGACGGAAATGGTAATAAAGCACTCTTAGTGCCGCATTGTGCCTTTGAATGTAGGTTGTTCCAGCGTGGGTCGGACAACTAGATAGTATGTGAGATAAATGCTCGGGGTGTGCATGGCACGCTCTGCAGCTATCATCAGGAATGTCTTGGCTCAAAATGTGGCGGCGGTATGTTAAGGTGGAAATAACGAACGTTAGCTCACAAGACATTCACTGATCCTTCACGTTTCTGTGGAAGATACCGTGCATCCTCTTATCGAGGAGCTGTTCACGAAAGTTTTTCTCTTTTGCTTTCTTAATCCGGGCTTTCAAGAGTAAGTACTCGAGATAGATAATATTTGATGAATTTTGCTCACTATAAATACTGAAGTCAAGTCCGAGTGTTTCAGCAGCATCCTACGCTGCTTTGTAAAGAAACGCTCCTTTGGCCACTTCTTCGTGATTCCTGACCATTTTAGGAAGAAGGTCTCTTCCATTTGCAACTCTATGTGCTGTACCCAGAACAATCCTATTTTGCAGACATTCAAGACTCAATATTCCGCGATCACCTAGACAGCGCAAGATGTGCAGTCGCGAAACGGAAGACTTAAGATGCATGCTTTTGTTCATGTTCATAACCTTTCTTGTCCCGATATCAAGGGATCTGAGCTCGTTCTTCGTCCATGCAACTACTTCAAATGGCACGCATAGGTATTTATAAGTCTCTCTGGCGAAAAGGTGTCCTTTAGCGCTTCTATCAACGAGCTCAGGATCTTCAGGGATGCCATTAAGTTTTCCTCGCTACAAATAAACCTTGGCGCATTTGTCTAGCCCAAATTCCATTCCAATTTCCTTAGCATATCGTTCAACAATTCCTAGAGCTAGATATAGTTGCTCTTTGTTTTTAGCATAGATCTAAAAATCGTCCATGTAAAATACATAAGTGACCTTGTACTTTCGATCTTCAGGTTTGCCGCACAAGTACCCGTCCGATAATCAAACCAAGCCATCGATAGGTCACGCTGGTAGAATGCTGCATCTTTACAGACACATCTATCGATGAGTAGGTTCACCCGACATCCGGCAACGCCTTTCTTTGAGCCTTGTTGTTCACACATTTCTTGCCTTACAGGTTCAATTGCCCGAACAATCCTATTATTTATGATAGCTGTGAATATATTATAAAGTGTGTTCAGACAAGTTATTAGCCTGTAATTCTTCGGGTCAGCTACGTTGCCTATTTTTGGCAGGAGTATTGTGCGCTCTTCCACCAAGGACTCCGGAATCGGCTATTCCGACTTCAAATATGAGGTGAAAATACGGGCCAAATGCTGATGGGTTGAAGAAAACTTCTTCCACCAGGAGGTTTTAATACAATCTGGTCCCGGTGCGGAATAGTTCTTCATCCCTATAAATACATTTTTCACCTCCTCGGTATTGATGGGTGGGCATTCTTCTTCTGGTGTTGTGAGGGCATCACACAGCTTCTTAAAGCTGTTTATATTTTCTGAGTCTTCGTCCAGTCTATCCTGCACTTTGTAGACTTCTCTCCAAAATACTTCGACCTCCTCTGGTTTGGGCGGGTGGTCGACAGTAACTGGAGGGTCTTGGAAGAGTCAAGAGGGGTCAAAGAGAAACTGTTGATTTTCCCTGACCCACCTCTCCCTCCGCTCTGGACTTCTCTTAGCGTCAGATAGTATCCGTATTCTCTCAACAATATGCTTTGACTTATTAAGTGTGTGATAACGGGTCTGGAGTTAGCGCGCGAAGTTTTGAACCTTGGCGGTAAATTTCCTGCCAGATGTGATGTAGTCAATCACACACTGAATGCGGGACGCGTACTGTCTTGCCCAGCCTATCTTTATGGCAACTTGATGCATTCGTCTTTTGGTCCTATGATCAACCGTTGGATTTTTTTACGGTTCACATCGGCTAAAGCTTTCGCTGCATTATGCACACAATAATTGATAACCCAGAGGTAGGATTCTCTAGAAAAATGTCCACGAGGCTCGTCATCCATTTCAGCCAGATCTTTAGACTTGAGAGAAATCTTGGTGTTGATGTTTCTCCCGGTCGCAAAGCATCGCTCTTCCTCTATTGGATGCCTGTCCGCGGTTGGTATTAGTGTCGCCTCTCTTTGCCTGTTGCCAGGTTGTTCAAACTGTGGTTGACTAGGCGTTCCGCTTACATAGCCCCTTTTTCGGAGTAGTTCCGCATGGCTTCGCAGACGTTGCTGCGAAAAGTGCGATAGCTCCGGGTGTTTCTCGCAGCACAGAAAATGCAGCCGTGTCATGCAACCCCGTTCCGGGGACACAGTCGCATCGTAGCACTTTAGCAAGTCGTGATTCAGTCGCTCCGTCCACTCAAAGGTCGCAAGATCCCGCCGATTTATCACATTGAATCCATTTTCATTGCCACCCCCCCCCCCCAGCTTTAGATTGGTCGGCATTGTTGACCGACCCATTGCCGGGAGCCCTGCGCGTTCTGTTGTTTTGAACGGCACTTACTATATATATATATATATATATATATTCGATTCCCGGTAACGGAACCGGGACTTCTTAGATACCCTGTATATACCCAGTGGGCACCGGGACATCTTAGAGACATCCTTAGAACGTAACTCTATGTCATGCGATTTGACGTCTTCAAGACATCCTTTGGATCTTTTCATGTCTTTAAAAGGACCTCAGGACGTCCTTAAGGCGTCCACCGAAAGACGTATATAGGACATAGGATAGAGGGACACTGTACCAAGGATTTCTGCTGAATATGGTTATAAAAATAAATAGGCAGTCGCGGACAATTGTCCAGGGGCGGTCCCGAAGGAATTAACCTGGGTGAGGTGTCTAGAATGGTGACTCTGGGATACCGGGCGACCTTTCAGAGTACGCAGCCATATCCTTGCATGCGGGGCTTCACAAGGATGGACGAACCCCTTTCCCTATCTTCTCGTGGGAACAACAATGACAACACCAATCATAGTTGTGGTAAGTGCGGTTCAAAACAACAGAACGCGCAGGGCTCCCGACAATGGGTCGGTCAACAATGCCGACCAATCTAAAGCTGGAGAAGCCAACGAAAATGGATTCAATGCGATAAATCGGCGGGATCTCGCGACCTTTGGGTGGACGGAGCGACTGAATCACAACTTGCTACAGTGCTACGATGCGAGTGTGGCCCCTGAACGGCACGGCTCCATGCTCTGTGGTGCGAGAAACACCCGGAGCTATCGCACTTTTCCCAGCAACGTCTGCGAAACCATGCTGAACTACTCTGAAAAAGGGGCTATGTAAGCGGAACGCCTACTCTACCACAACTAGAACAAGCCGACAACAGAGAAAGACAGGCGACACTAAGACCAACCGCGGGCAGGCCTCAAATAGAGAAAGAGCGGTGCTTTACGCCCCGGAGAAACATCAACACCAAAGTTTCTCTCAAGCCTAAAGATCTGGCTGAAATGGAAGACGAGCTTCGTGGACATTTTTCCGGAGAAACCAACCTCTGGGCTATCAATTATTGTGTGTATAATGCAGCGAGAGCTGTGGCCGATTCGAACCGTAAACCAAACTAACGGTTGATCGTAAGACCAAAAGATGAATGCATCTACTTGCCATAGAGATAGGCTGGGCAAGACAGTACACGTCCCGCATTCAGTGTGTGATTGACTACATCACATCTGGCAGGAAATTTACCGCCAATGGTCAAAACTTCGCGCGCGAACTCCAGACCCGTTATCACACACTTAATAAGTCAAAGCTGCTGACCATCAGGCAGCATATTGTTGAGAGAATACGGATACTATCTGACGCTAATAGAAGTCTAGAGCGGAGGGAGAGGTGGGTCAGAGAAAATCAACAGTTTCTCTCTGACCCATCTCGACTCTTCCAAGAACCTCCAGTTACTGTCGAACATCCACCCAAACCAGAGGAGGTCGAGTATTTTGGAGAGAAGTCTTAAGTGCAGCATAGACTGGACGAAGACTCAGAAAATATAAATAGTTTCAAGGAGTTATGTGTTGCCCTCGTAACACCTGATAAAGAATGCCCATCCATCAATACCGAGGAGGTGAAAAAAGTATTAAGAGGGATGAAGAACTATTCCGCACCGGGACCAGACTGTATCAAAACCTTCTGGTGGAAGAAATTTTTTTCAACCCATCAGCATTTGGCCCGTATTATCACCTCATATTTGAAGTCAGAAGAGCCGATTCCGGAGTGGTTAGTGGAAGGGCGCACAATACTCCTGCCAAAAATAGCCGGATGTCGGGAGAACCTGCTAATCAATAGATGTGTCTCAAAGATGCAACATTCTACCAGCGTGACCTATCCATGGCCTGGATTGATTATCGTAAAGCTTTTGATTGGACCACCCATAGACTTATCATCTGTCTTTTGGAAATCTTAAAGGTTCATCCGCAAATAGTTAGGTGCATAGAGAGATTGATGTCGCTTTGGAAAACCAGATTTACTATCTCATCTGGGAAAAATCGTGTGACAACTAACAAGGTCACCTTTCATTGGAGTACTTACATGGACGAAGAACGAGCTCAGATCCCTTGATATCGGGATAAGAAAGGTTATGCACATGAAAAAAAGCATGCATCTTAAGTCTTCCGTTCGGCGACTATACATCTCACGCCGTCAAGGTGGTCGCGGAAAATTGAGCCTTGAATGTCTTCACAACACGATTATTTTGAATACCTCACATAGAGTTGCGAATGGACGAGACCCTCTTCTTAAAATGGTCAGGAATCACGATGAAGTGGGCAAAGGAGCGTTTCTGTACAAAGCAGCGGAGGAGACTGCTAAAACTGTCGGACTTGACTTCAGCATTAGGGGTGAGCAAAATGCATATAATCTTATCTATCTCGAGTACTCACTCCTGAAAGCCTGGATTAAGAAAATACAAGAGAAAAACTTTCGTGAACAGCTCCTCGATAAGAGGATGCACAGTGTCTTCCACAGAAATGTGAAGGATCAGTCAATGTCTTGTGAGCTAATGTTTACTTTCCTTAACTCTCTACCGCCCAGAGTATATATATGTAACGTTTGGAAGACTTGAGCTTTTTTAAATATGACTTTGAGACGAACAGCAATTTTTAACGCAAGGATTTACATGAAAGTCAGGACGGTACGGAGGGTTTCATTTTTGCATGCCAAGACGGTGTCATATCCACCTTAACATACCGTCGACACATTTTGAGCCAAGACATTCCTGATGATAGCTGCCGGGCGTGCCTTGCACATCCCGAGCATTTAGCTCACATACTATCTAGTTGTCCAACCCACGCGGGAACGACCTACATTTAGAGGCACAATGCGGCACTACGAGACCTTTAATACCATCTCTGTCACTCTTACGGCATTAACCTTAATATCGCTCCTCTAAATGCTACTTGGGTCACTCCGTCTTCTTAGGGTGCACGAGGCTTTTGCTGGATCGTCTTATTGATTCCTGTACAGATTGTAACCACCTATCTCACGGTCGTGAGACGTGGTTGTGGCTGAAATTTTACCGCGATTTCGCTAGGAGCGGATGCAGTTTTCCAGAGTAGCACCCGCTCCCGGCGAAATCCTGCGGTTGTTCCAGGACATTTTTTACCCCTGTTTTTTATTGCATATATAGGTAACATTATCTACATATATAGGATATATGGAATTTTTTTCGAAAATTGTTATTATTTTTCGATAAAAAAAAAGTATAGATTGGATACTTCCAGGACGTGAACGGTATTTTGCTTATATATAGGGTCCTATTATTGTATATAATAAGTATAATGACTTAAAATTTTCCATTTGCAT
>NC_046661.1:20038564-20045795 GCF_010883055.1 Belonocnema kinseyi
TCGGGCACTTCCAGGACTTTCTTTGTGACACATTGCATTCGTATGAAAATAAAAGTTATTCAAATAAAAACATAAAAAATTTTTTTGTGATAATATTAGATTCCTCAAAGACTTTAAGTGTAACTTGTATGCATCTTTTATTGCATCTTTTTTAATATTCTGATCCTTTTTTGAAGAAGCAAAGATTAAATAATTTGGTTATTTCATTGCTTCACGAAATTGTTGCAAAATATATTTACGGTAATAATATTACAAACATTAAAGTCCTTGATGCATATTTTCTTTATCTTTGTTATTCACTTTTCTTATATTGGCTAATATATATAAACCGACATGATAAGCGCCCTTTTCATTCGGATTTCCACCGTTTACATATTGAACAAGAAATATGTATTTAAATACTTTTTAGACGAATTTTTATATTTTTTCTTAACGTTCTCGAATATCATGTACACACAGGTTTCGAGTAAAATCTGAAACTTTCAATTTTTGGAGACAATCGGATATTAAATGTGAGAGGACAGCGTAATAGCACAAACTTGTTAATTAAAATACTGGTTGCATCTATTGATAGTTTCTATGACTGTATATAGTATGAAATATCAAAGAGAACTTCAGCTGGTTTCAAATTGGATTTTTTAAAATTATTTTTTGACAGGTTGCAAAGGCCCTAATTCTGTTGGTATGTGTTTAGGTTATACAACACCGCGACATACATGGATTTCCAAATCAAATTTTATCGGGATTTTGATTGGTCTTTCAATTACAGTTTTGCCGATAGTGCGACCTAATTAAAAAAGTTGTTATCATAGTCCTGTAGGGCTTTCAAAAAGCAAAGTTTTTCTTCTCCTGACTTTTTTTCAGAACATACGTTGTTTGGCTTAAAATGTTCATTTTAGTTTGTTTTTTTGGATTTTAAAAATGCCCTAACTCTGACAATTTTATTTTTATAGAAAAAAGTCATAAAGATAAATTGTTTGAGTTTCTGAGTACTATGAATGACCGTACATCGAATTTTTTAAGTTCGAAAAAATGTGGTTTCAGAAATTTTTGGTACGATCAAATTTGGAATTTTCAACTTTTCGACCAAATTAAAAAAGTTGTTATCATAATCTTGTAGGGCTTTCAAAAATCAAGGTTTTTCTTTTCCAGACTTTTTTTCGTATCATGCGTTGTCTGGCCTAAATTGTTCATTTTAGTTTGTTTTTTTGGATTTTGAGAATGCTATAACTTTAGTAATTTTTAATTTTTCGAAAAAGTCATCAGGATAAATTGTTACATTTTTATAATAATATGAATAACCGTACAGATAATTTTTTAATTTTTTAAAAAGTTGTCTAAAAAATATTCAAAATGTTATCACTTTTTGAATTTTCATTCAAAATGGCTGGCTAACAAACTTGACCTTTAGTTTAGGACACTTGATGAGTGTATCAAAGGGCAATCTAATAGATTACTTTTTTCAAAAGTTATCGTGTTCACAGATAGACAGACAGACAATCAGACAGACAGACACATTCGTAAAAACCTGTTTTTCGGATTCAGGGGGTCTCAAAACGTGGACATTTGACGAAAACTGGGGGGGGGGGGGTAAATTTTACACAAATCTAATACCTTCTCTGATGAGAATTTAAAAACATAAGTAGTGATGAGAGCGTGCCCACACGGCGGGCTGATTTTTTATTGTTAATATCATGTTTCACGATTAAAACACAAAATGCAGATGCTATCAAAAAGTTATTCATAACAAATTTGTAGATCTTTTTGAAATCCACAATTTTCGTTCAGTCATCTTTTTACCCATATTACACATTTTAACCGCAAAATGTAATTTTTTAATTTTTTATTCTTTTCTTATTGTCAAAATTTGAATTTTCAATTTTTTTAGGAAAATCAAAAAGGTGTTTAAACAATCTTGTAGGGCATTGGAAAAGAAACATTTTTCTATTCTTGAATTTTTTCATATCATGCGTCATTTGGCTTAAAATGTTGATTTTCGTGTGTTTTTTTTTAATTTGATAAATGGTATAACTGTATTAAATTTTGGTTTTATAAAAAAAAGTCACAAGGATAAATTGTTCATCTGATTAAATGCTATGAACATCCGTACAGACAATTTTTGAATTAAAAAAAAGTGGTCTCAAAAATGTTCTAAATACGCTCACTTTTTGAATTGTCACCCAAAATGGCTGGCTAACGAACTTGACCTTTATTTTAGGACACTAAAAGAGTATACCAAAGGCCAATCCAATCTGTCAATTCTTTAGAAAGTCATGGTGCTAACAAACAAGAAATCTACAGACACACACACAGGCACACAGGCGCAAACACACACAGAATCACACAGAGGGACGGACACATTAATAAAAACCAGTTTTTCTTTATGAGAATTTAAAGAAAGTTCATGTTTCGTATTTCACGCCTTATTTGTGTAAAGGACCCCCCTCTGGTTAGGGTCGGCGAAATAGAGCGAATAAGGGAAACAGGTGTAGACTAACCTAGCTGATGAGGTGGATGTACCTTGCTATTGAAATTGGAAATTATAAATAGCGCAACTAATTTTTCGACCATGAAATTAAACTATTGTCGGTTTAAATTCTAGTTTGGAAAATTCCATTCGAGTTTATCACTATAAAATTTGAAGCTTTTTAACTTCGAAGATGCATAAAATCAATTTAAATAAGAAATGTGTCAAGAAAAATGATAGTTTCCTCATAATACTCGGTTATTATATTTTTTATTTGCTTTTTTAACTTCATTCTCATCCCGGATGTTGAACGATTGTCTAATTATTCTAATTTCAAAGGCCTCGATGTATAATTTGGTCTTGTTTTAATGTATTAAAATTGAAAATTAAAAATTTCGCTTAAATTGGATATGCAAAAAAATACTTTCAACCAAAAAAATTCCCACCAAAGACATCTGCGATGCAAAATGTTTGTCACATACCTCAGTATGAATTTGTAAAATCAAAGTCGGCCAAATAATTTGGAAAGACTAATCTACTGAAAATGAGAAGCTAAATTAATTTTCTTAAAAATAATTCAATTAATGAGATTGATTTTTTTATGTAATTCAATTAAATAGTGCTATCTTGTTCAATTGAAATTTTTATTGTATTTTCGAATTTCAATCATTAATGCACTAAAAATATCTTTAAAAAATAATGTAATTGTTTGACGAAATTGCTAAAACACAAAAATTCGCTAATTGTTCAAAAAATGTTTAAAAAATAAACGAAAATCCGTATCTAGATATTTTCGAGATAAATGCAATAGTATTGCTCATTTTTCAATACGACAAATAGTTTGCTTATAACAATTGCAGAACTATAGAAAATGATGCAATTGTTTAATAAGTTCTTTAAGTAAAAAAATGTACACATAGGTATTTCGGGACGAATGCAATGGTATTGTTTATTTCTCAATATGACGCTCAGTTTGTTTATAACATTTGCAGAAATATGAAAAATATTGTAATTTTTTAACAAATTGTTTAGACAAAAGATCCTTAACTACATATTTTGGAGCGGTATCTGGAGGTGTTCTGAGTTTTTCTATACCACTCTTAGTTTTTAAAAATTAATTCCATAAATTTCAAATCCATATATGTGCAAATTTTAATGTTGTAAGAAATGTCGGTAAGGAAGAAATTGCGAAGAAATATGTTTTGAATACATTTTTTGCAAATGTTTGAATTTGAAAGGATTCTACTTGATATCAATATTGTTCAACATTAAGGATTACTGTTTAATGAATTATATACTCACTTACAAATTTTCTATTTTAAAAGCTTTTGTATACAAATTAAACAACAGTATTGTAGGGTTTACTTTTATTTTTAATTATATTATTATCAATAACATAAGAAACATCGACACAGTAAATTTATAACAGTCAACAGATAAATACTTCTGACTTAAAATAAAATGTTATGTGAATATTATCCCGAGGGAATTATACATAAAATTCAAAATCGTTCAACCTTAGCATTCCTATATAATTAATTATTTACTTCAATTACAAATTATTTATATTAAGAGCTTTTATATACAAATTATGAAATAGTATTGTAGGATCTACATTTATTTTCAATTGTATTATTATCAAAGACAAACAAAAACATCGGCGCGTTTTTATAACTGTTAATAGTTTTCATGAATAAAATGACTTGAGGGCATTATGCTTACTTTATAAGCAATATTTATTTCTACGAGGCTTTTTTCAGAATATAAAATATTCGTCGTTTAAATTTATTGAAATGGTCAAACACGTGAAACCGTACCTCTGCACAGTCCTCTTTTTCTAAAATAATACTTTAGATATTCGTATTGAAAGTGTTTTACGGTTTGAATAAAAAAAAGTTATTTTTGGGAACTCAGCGCATTTAGAAATGTAAGTAGCAAGTGGATTCTTAGAATGAACTTATTTAAAAATTATTTTATCGATTTTCTAAAAAATGTAAGAAAAAATTCGTATCTAGGCATTTTATTTTTAAGCACCCCGCCCCCCCCCCCTCTTCCTCCTTTTCGATGTACATACCATCTCTTATTCTTCTTGTGTGTAAAAGTAATAGTACTTAGATTTGAAACTTCTTATGGTGGAATATTTATCTTCCCTTTTTAAACCTTTTATAAGAAATTTTTGTTGTTATATACAAATATATTGAGAAAATTATACAATAAAAAGTATTTTTATTTATTCTGCAAGTCAAACCATTGTTTTAATACATTCTAGGAATGAATTATTGTATATTTTTTAAAACTAATTGAATTCTCGATGTTGAATCATAAATCGAAATATTTCACCACTTTTCTTCAACTTTTTCGGCTTAAGCATATGTATTTAACTAGTGTGCATATCATTGCTCACATCCGTGTGGAAAAATTTTGTGCCGCTGTACTTTTTTATCTAGTCCGCCTTGAGTCGACACTGGCGCGACAGGCTGACTGTCCAGTGGCTAGACTGTGATGTAACGCTCGGACTGGCCAGTTTCTATACCAATTGTCTATTTTGATATGAACTAATTAATAATTAAACGATATAATTATTTTGTATTAAATGAAAGTCTAATGTATAGATTTTGCAGTTAATTAACAAAAGTATTTTAAAAAGTTAAAAAAAAATGAAGCAATGAGTTTCCGTAAATCTTCATACGCCGGGTGTCGAACTTTTGATGTTACTTCATATTATGTTAAATTAACTTTGTCTCGTTGCCTTAATACACTCAACCATCTAAAGGTAATTTTTTGTTCATCGTTGTTGGATACGAATTTCAATTCATTACATCGTAATATTTATTTCAATAAAACATTACCTATTTGTAAACATAGAAAGTGCTATATGTGTGAATAAGTCATTGAAAAGAAAAAATTTTGCATAATTATACTTGCGATTAGGCTATGAAAGAATTATCTTTTATCATTTTAAATGATTATGTTATGATAATATATGTTAAAGAAAAAGAAAATGTTGTCAGATATTCTTTAGAAAAAATCGTTGTTAGGAATAAAGTTTGTATATTGATTAATTTTCTAAATCTTTTATTCCAAAATTATTATTTTCGGAATTCACTTCTGTAATTTTTGTTCAAGTCGAAACCGTGATTCTATCTTCAAAATAGGTAAAATATGGACAGCCTAGATGTAATTAAATTCGTAACGAACTCCTAGATAGCGTCAAGGCTAGGATTGAAAAGCAGAAATGTTAGAATAAAACACGTAGAAAAACTAGACAGCGCCAGTGTAGCGCCAGGTTAGTATTGTGTGAATAGGCAGGCTTGAAAAAAACTCTAGTAGCTTTAGCATGATTCAAGACTGCCACAAAATTGATGCAGTTTCAACTATTCTACAAAAAATTCCATAATTGAACCGCCGCATCGTATAAGGGGATATACAATTATTTTTGAGCTTTTTGTTGGTCCCTGACCCATTTTTTTTTAAATTAAAATTTTTAGGTTTGAAACCTATATTCTTATAGGAAATTCAATTGCGCATCTTGTTTTCCTCTTGTAAAAAGTTGTTTCTTTTGTAGTTTCCAAAATAAATGCAAAAATCATGGTTTTTGAGAAACGACGATTTTCAGTGTTTTTTCAATTTAACTCGTTCTAAATCCGAGAGTGTTCAATATTTTGACTTCAAACTAGAAACAATAATTTATTAGACTATTATGAAACTGCAAGTGATATCAAAATTAATATTTTTGTGTATAAAAAAAAAGTTAATAATTTTTTTCTTAATAGTTTCATAAATATCATTTGAATATTTTCAATCGCAGTCTATCGACGTAATTTTAAGCTAGAACAAACTTACAGCGGATGAAATGTTCATAAGGGTCCAAAAAAGTTTTTTATACAAGTTTACGTCAATTGGACCAGCTGCTGAAAAACGACGATGTTTTAATGTTTTTACTCGACATGCCGCGCGGACAAAATGTAGGACTCAGCGGCGTTTCTGAGAAATGCGAGCCGCAGTAGCTCCTTCCTGAAGGTATGCACACAAAAACTTATATTTTGCAGAAAGTTTTTACAAAAATGTATCATAAACCTAATAAGAATTTGTATGTATACATACATTAACTCATATAAAAAAGAGATATTATTATGATATTTCTTTCAGTAAAAACATATTTTCTTTTCCTCTTTCTTTACCTACAATGTTCAATGATTTCGCGAAAATTTCGTAAACGTAGAATTTCTAAGAAAAAATATGTGCATTAAAAGAGTGCTTGAAGAATATACCTTACAATAGTTTTGCACAAGGAAAGTGTAGCGTCTTAAAAATCAGAGAATCGTTTCTCAAATGTGAAATTTTGGTATTGTTAATATCTGGTTAATATATTTTATTCAAAAAAATGGCACCAGTTTTATCAAAACCTCGAGGCCGAAAAAGAACAAGAAACGAGGAAGGATGGAAAGAAAATATTCGAAAAATTAGAAAGAATAAGGTATTTAAAAATTTATACGAAAATTCGACAAATTAAAACTCATAGTTTTCCAAAAATGTAAAAAAATCCATTTTAATCTGCATCAGTGAAGTGATGGTCACTAAATCAAATTAGTAAGAATTTTTATTGGAGATCCTTAATGATTTGATTTGGTGACGATCTTCTCACTGATTCAGAGTAAAAGAGTATATTTATATATTTTCTTGACAAAAAAACTATTTGTTGGGTCAAGAAAATATTTCATTGTTTGTATTCATACAAATATACATTTTTTCCAAATAATATTT
>NC_046661.1:20045895-20058903 GCF_010883055.1 Belonocnema kinseyi
CAATTGTCCGCGACTGCCTATTTATTTTTGTAACCATATTCAGCAGAAACCCTTGGTACAGGGACCCTCTATCCGCAACCCGAGGACGCGTTCGGTGGCTATATATATATGGTTTTATATTGGATCCTACGTCCTCTTTCATCTTTTCTGTCCTATTTTCAAAAATTTAATTTTTTTATTTTTAATCTTATTTGTTTACATTTAAAAGAAAATCTACTAGTCCTATCTAAAAATGATTAATAATAAATGAATCGATTTTTTCAGGCGAACATTTTTTATCTGTTAATTTTAGTTTGTACGTTGTGTCATTTTCAAAAAAATTTAATATTTTTATTTTGAATGTTAATTTTTACGTCTAAAGCAAAAACTACGTGTCCTATCAATGATTATAGCTCTTTTTTAGATGAACAAGTTTTGTCTAATTTTTTTCCGTAGCTTGTGTCGCTAGTCCAAAAAATGTTATTTTTTTATTTTTAATGTTTTTTTTACGGATAAAACCAAAATCTACGCATCCTATCGAAAAATAATGTATTATAAATTTTTAGGAGTTTTTAGGGCAAGCAATTTTAGGTTATTCATTTTTTTCGTATCTTGCATAGTTTGACAAAAAATGGAATTTTTCCATTTTTCATTATTTTGGGTACAATCAAATTTGGAATTTTTAGCCATTCAACGAAATTAAAAAAGTTGTTATCATAGACTTGTTTCCAAAATTATTCGTACGATCAAATTTTGAATTTTCAACTTTTTAAGAAAGATCAAATAGGTATTTAAACAATCTTGAAGGGCATTGGAAAATAAACATTTTTCTTTTCTTGACTTTTTTTCTGTCATGCGTTATTTGGCTTAAAATGTTGATTTCCGTGTGTTTTTTGAAATTTTGTAAATGCTATAACTGTGGTAACTTCTGGTCTCATAAAAAAAGTCATTCGGATAAATTGTTCGTCTGATTAAATGCTATGAACATCCGTATAGACAATTTTTGAATTAAAAAATAGTGATCATAAAAACTTTACAAAATACGCTCATTTTTTGAATTTTCCCCCAAAATGCCTGGCTAACGAAGTTGACGTTTATTTTAGGACACTAAAATGTACACCAAAGGCCAATCCAATCTGTCAATTCTTCCTAAAGTTATCGTGCTAACAAATTAAAAATCTATAGACAGGCACACACACACACACACACGCGCGCGCGCGCGCACACACACACAGGAAGACAGACATATTCGTAAGAACCTACTTTTCGGATTCAGAGGATCTCAAAACGTGGAAATTTGACAAAAACGGGAGGGGGGTCAAATTTTAAACAATTATAATACCTTCTCTTGATGAGAATGTAAAAATTCATTAATTTACCCTGAATAATGTTTTGATACTTCGGTTTTTTTGTGAAAAATAGCATTAAGAACATTTTAAAAATTAAATTTTTGAAAACGAAAACATGAGACGAAAAAGAAATTAAAAAACATAATTTGTGATGAGAATGTGCCCCCGCAGCGGGCTGATTTTTTATTGTTAATATCGTGTTTTACGCTTAAACCACAGAATACAGATGCTATAGAAAAGTTATCTAAAACAAATTTGTAGATCTTTTTAAAATGCACAATTTTTGCTCGGTCATGTTTCTAACCATTTAGCACATTTTAAGCGCAAAATGTAATTTTTTTTCATTCTTATTATATTCTGTCAAAAGTTGAATTTTCAATTTCTTAAGAAAAATCAAAAAGGTGTTCAAACAATCTTGTATGGCATCGGAAAAGAAACATTTTTCTTTTCTTCGCTTTCTTCATCTCATGTGTTATTTGTCTTAAAATGTTGATTTTCGTGTGTTTTTTGAAATTTTGTAAATACTATAACTATGGTAAATTTTGACTTCATAAAGAAAAGTCATTAGAATAAATTGTTCACCTGATTGAATTCTATGAACACCTGTACCGAAAATTTTTGAATTTTAAAAAAGTGATCTCAAAATCTTTCAAAATACGCTCGCTTTTTGAATTTTGCCCCAAAATGGCTGGCTAACGAACTTGACCTTTACTTTAGGACACTTAAAGAGTACACCAAAGTTAAATCCAATCTGTCAATTCTTTCGAAAGTTATCATGCTTACAAATTAAAAATCTACAAACAATACACGCACACACGCACGTAAGCAGCCAGGCACATTCGTAAAAACCTGTTTTTCGGATTCAGGGGGTCTCAAAACGAAGACATTTGACAAAAACGGGGAGGGGGTCAAATTTTACAAAAATCTAATACCTTCTCTTGATAAGAATGTAAAAATTCATTGATTTGCCATGAATAATGTTTTGATACTTCTGTTTTTTTTTGTGAAAAATAGCTTAAAGTACATTTAAAAAAAGTAAATTTTTTGAAAACCCATACATGAGACGAATAAGAAATTTAAAAACATAAGTTGTGATGAAACTGTGCCCCCGTAGCGGGCCCATTTTTTATTGTTAATATCGTGTTTCACGATTAAAACACAAAATACAGATGCTATCAAAAAGTTATCTATAAAAAATGGGTAGATCTTCTTGAAATGCACAATTTTTGTTCAGTCATCTTTTTACCCATTTTGCGCATGTTAATCGCAAAATGTAATTTTTTATTTTTCATTCTTTTTTTTTATTTTGTCAGAATTCGAATTTTCAATTTTTTAAGAAAAATCAAAAAGGTGATTAAACAATCTTTCAGGGTATTGGAAAACAAACATTTTCCTTATCTTGACTTTTTTCATATCATGCGTTATTTGGCTTAAAAAGTTGATTTTCGTTTTTTTTTAATTTTGTAAATGCTATAATTGTAGTAAATTTTTGTCTGATAAAACAAGTCATTAGGATAAATTGTTCGTCTGATTAAATGCTATTAACATATGTATAGACAATTTTTGAATTTTAAAACAAGTGATATCAAAAATCTTCAAAGTACGCTCGCTTTTTGAATTTTCACCCAAAATGGCTGGCTAACGAACTTGACCTTTATTTTAGGACGCTAAAAGGGAATACTAAAGGCCATTCTGATCTGTCCATTTTTTCTAAAGCCATCGGGCTGACAAACTTAAAATCTACAGACTGACAGACACACATACAGTCAGACACATTCGTAAAAACCTATTTTTCGGATTCAGGGGGTCTCGAAACGAGAACAGTTGACAAAAACGGGGGGGGGGGTCAAATTTTAGACAAATGTAATACCTTCTCTTGTTGAGAATGTAAATATTCATTAATTTGGCATGAATAATGTTTTGATACTTCTGTTTTTTTCTTTTTTTTGTAAAAAAAGTAAATTTTTTGAAAACCCTTACATAAGACGAAAAAGAAATTAAAAAACATAAGTTGTGATGAGAATGTGCCACCGTAACGGGCCGATTTTTTATTGTTAATATCGTGTTTCACGATTAAAACACAAGATACAGATGTGATCAAAAAGTTATCTTTGAAAAATTTGTAGATCTTCTTGAAATGCACAATTTTTGTTCACTCATATTTTTACTCATTTTTCACATTTTAACCGCGAAATGTAATTTTTTATTTTTCATTCTTTTTTGATTCAATCAAAATTTGAATTTTCAATTTTTACAAAAATAAAAAAGGTGTTCAGACAATCTTGTAGGGCATTGGGAAAGAAAAATTTTTCTTATCTTGACTTTTTTTTATATCACGCGTTATTTGGCCTAAAATGTTGATTTTCGTGTGTTGTTGGAAATTTTGTAAATGCTATAACTGTGGTAAATTTTAGTTTTATCAAAAAAAGTCATTAGGATAAATTGTTCGTCTGATTGAATGATATGAATACATGCAGCCAGACAGACACATTCGTAAAAACCTGTTTTTCGGATTCTGGTGGTCTAAAAACGTGGACATCTGATAGAAAGAGGAGGGGAGGGGGACAAATTTTTCACAAATCTAATACCTTCTCTGATGAGGATGTTAAAATGTCGATTATACATTATTTCAATTTTTGAATAGAAATTAGTGTTTAATGCTTTTTGTGTTATGATTTATCAACAGATCAATTAATTGTTAGCTAACTAATTTTTTCACAAAATTGAAGTAGATAAAGATTTGATTTTAATTATTTTTTTAATTAAGGAAATGCATCGATTATTTACATGAAGTTTATGTAATTGCATATTGTTCCTAATTTGTGCAATAAAATTTTATTAATGTTAAAAATACTTTCTCTTGAATTATATCATTTGCGTAATTTTTTTTTTTTTGTTATGAAGTGAGTATCTGAATTCTCTAATTACAAAATGATCGGAACATACACATATATTTTAATTTTTTCTCGAATAGTTTAAAAGGTTATTAATGATAATTTAAATTTGCAGAAAAATTCAAAGTAAAAATTATTTGAATTATTCACTGAAAATAATTCTTCAATACTTTTTATGACATAAACAGATTACTTAAGGGCATGTGATACATTATGATGTCACGCATTACCGACAGACCAATGTTAATTTTCCCGCCAATTTAAAAATAGGGAAATTAAAAAATCGAGCTATTTTTTTTAATGATAGGTATTATTATAGGTTAGGTCTGTCTCGTCATTTAAAGTGGCTATATTATGATAACTATTAATTTTAATATTTACAATGTTCAGCACAGAGCCGTGTATTTCAATTTATTTGAATATTGAGAAAGCAACTTCAGAATAAGATACGAGCGCCACCTAGCAGTTATTGTTGCTAGAAGAAGCGTCCTTCTGGTTTCTTACAGATTGGGTCGGTAATGGCAATAGAATTTTAAATTTTGTAATGTGACTACATGTCTAAATAAAATAAATATTCGCAAACATGTGCTGTCACCTTATACTTTATGAAACCTCAGGTTTCTCTGATAGTGTAATTGGTAGCTCTTTTGTGGATTTTTTGTAATCATCCGAATTATTTGTAATCACTTGAATTCTTCGAAAAAATTTTAATATTTAATATTCTTTAAATACTTTTTAACTCTCCCAATTCTCCACATTCATTTAAAAACTATATTGTATTCTTTGAATATTTCGAATTCTCTGAATCATCTTGATTTCTTTCCATTATATATTTTTTTAATTCTTTGAATTATTTTGCATTCATAGAATTATTTAAAGATTTTTCACAATCTTTTAACTGTTTTGACTTCTTTCGGATGCATTACGTACATATATATTTTTTAAATATTTTAAATACATTGAATTCTATTTGATTATCTGAAATTCTTAATTTTTTAAAGTATTTCTCAAGTATTTTTTGAATACATTTGGATTGTTTAAATCCTTTTGAATTCTTTGAGTTCTATCGAAATGTCTCACATTCTCTTCAATTCTTTTGAATTTATTAAATTCGAAAATGAAGAAAGGTTGAATGTTAAGAATTTATTTGAATTCTTTTCAATCTTCGCATTTCTTTAAATTCTTTTGAAACTTCGGGATTCTACGATTTCTTTCAAAGTCTTTCAACTTTTTTTAATTCTTCGAACTGTTAAATTCTTTTTTATATCTAAACTTTTTCTGGTTCTTTTCAATTTTTTGCATTGCGTTGGAATTTGTTTAAATTCTTTGAATTTTTAGAATTGAAATACTAAGTATTACTTGAAATTAAAAGCAACAAGCCACAATTAAAAATTCATTTAATTTCTTTGAGTACTTTTGGATTCTTTGGCTTCTTCTAAATTCTTTAAATTCTTTGAACTCTTGAATCCTTAAATAATTTTCAATTATTTTAGATATTATATTTCAATGATAAGATATTACTTATGACTAAAATTAACAATATGAAGAATTAGTTTGAGTTTTTTAATTGTTTCAAATTGTTAAGGAGACGCCAATATGTCACACGTCAACCATTTTTTACCATTTTTTATTTACTTTTTTTACTTCCTACTTATTTCATATTTTATAAAAAAATATGATTACTTATGATATTAAAAAGCAAGGAAAGTACAAAGTAGCTGTGATTTGGCTGATGATTCGAATTTTCTTGTAGAAACTGAACTTTATGGTTTGAAGTGGGAACACGAAAACAAAAATAATAATTTTGACCTCAACTTAGGAGAACGCAAATATTTATATTATTAAAAAAAATACTTTCAGATTATTTACTGCTTTCAAATCCTTTCAATACTTTTTAATTGTTTGATTGGTTTGAATTCTTTTCAACTGTTTGCCTTCTGTTGAATTCTTCGCATTCTTTGAATTTATTTATATTTTTCTAATTGAAAAAAAAGTATTACTTAAAATTAAAAGCAAAGACCTAAAATTAAACATTCATTTTAATTCTTTTGTAATCTTTTGAAAGCTTTTAAGTATGTTTAAATTCTTTGAGATCTTGAATGCTTTGAAATCTTTTGAATTCTGTAAGTTTTTTTAAATTCTTTGAATTCTTTTGTACATTTAGATTGTTTCGAATTTTTTAATTTTTTTGCATTCTGTTGAATTCTTTCAATTTCTTTAAATTTTTTTAATTCAAATATTAATTACAATTTAAGATTAAAAGGAACTAACTAAAATTAAAAATGTATTTGAATTCAATGAATAATTTTAAATTGTTTAATTTTTTAAAAATTTATTTAATTTTTCGAATTCGCTTGAAATCCGCGTAATTTTTTGAGTTCTTTGCACTCTGTTGCATGGTTTTCATGCTTTGAATTAAAAAGTTAATTACTAATTAAGATTGATATTTTATAATCAAGAAGTATTTATTTGAATTCTTTGAATAGATTTAGAGTCTTTCAATTCTTAAAAAAAAATGTTTATTATTTTTAATTTTTTAATTCTGTTAAATCTTTGAAATTGTTAAAATTCTTTAAAATCTTTTGAATTATTAGAATATTTTTCGAATCTCTTCAATTCTCTGAATACTTTTGAATTTTTTGCAATCTGTTGACTTGTATTCACGTTTTAACCGTTTTGATTTGTTTAAATTAGAAAATTGAGCATTACTTAACTTTAATAATAACAAATTAAAATTAAGATGAGTTCATTTTAATTTTTTGAATTATTTAAAATTATTTTAATATCTTTTGAGAACTTTTGAATTCTTTAACTTTTTTTGAAATCTTTTTAATTCGGTTAATTCTTTGAATTCTTTTGTATATTTACACTTTTTTCAATTGTTTGCATTCTGTTAAATTCTTTCATTTTTTTAGTACTTTAAATACAAATATTATTATTTCAAATTAAAAGTAAAGACCTAATACCAAAAATTCATTTCAATTAATTGATTACTTTTTCATTCTTTTAATTTTTCAAATTCTTTTAGCTTATTTTGAATCCTTTGATTTCGTTTGATTTTTGTGCCTTCTACTTGCATTCTATTGATTTCTTTACAATCTGTTGCATTTTTTTCATGCGCGAATTTTTTGAATTCTTTGAATTCAAATATTGAGGACTGCTTATCATTAATATTAAAATTTTAAAATTAGGGAGAGTTCTTTTGAAGTTTTTGAATGCATTCGGATTTTGTGAATGCTTATGAATTTTTTGAAATATTTTGAATACTTTTCAATTATCTAAATTCTTTTGGATACGTTTAAAAGTATTTAATTTGCAAATAAAGAATAACTTTTTACTCAACAAAAAACTAAAGTGTAGAGTGAAGCGCAGAACATCTTTTTTATGATTCTTTGAATTCTTTCAAATTTTCTGAATTCTATTTATTTCTATGAATAGCTTTGAATTCTTTGAATTCTTTGAAATTTGTTGAGTTCTTTAGATTCTTGTGAATTATTTAAACTTTTTAAAATGCTGTTTATTCTTCAGAATTCTGTGCAATGTATGACACTGTTTTGGTGCTCTAAACTATTTGAAACCCTTCAATTCAAAAATTAAGTATTGCTTTACATTAATATTAACAACTTAAAACTACGAAGATTTCGTTTTAATTCTCTAAAACCTTTCGTATTCCTTAAATTGTTTGAATTCTTTAAATACTTGTAAATCAATTAAACTCGTCTAAATTCTGTGTATTCTTTAGAATTATTTACAATCTGCGGCACTGTTTTGGTGCTTTGAATTTTTTGAAACCTTTAAACTCAATAATTAAGTTTTGATTAATATTAATATTAACAACATAAAATCACGAAGATTCAGCTTGAATTTAGTAAAACCTTTCGTGTTCTTTGAATTCTTTGAAATATTTTGAATTCTTTGAACTCTTTTGAATTCTTTGAATTCGTTTGAATTCTCTGAATTCGTTTGAATTCTTCGAATTCGTTTGAATTCTTTAAATTCTTTTCAATTCTATTGAATTATTTTGAAATCTTTGAATTCATCAAACATTCATCAACATGCAAATAAATCATCACTTATTACTTTACCAAAAATGCAGCATTTAACAGTAAATTTATTAACTTAGATGCTTCAAATTTATTTAATTTTTACTAAAACTATAATAATTATTCCTACTCACAAAGGAAAGCCAACCGCACTCACTCACCCTCTGGCTTTCCATTTGTTAAAGTGTAGAACATCTTTTTTTTTAATTCTTTGAATTCTTTTAAATTCCTTGCATTCTTTGAAATCTTTTGAATTCTTTGAATTCTTTTGAAATTTTTAAATTCTTTATATTCTTTAAATTCTTGTAAATAATTTAAACTTATCTAAAATCTGTGTATTCTATAGAATGATTTGCAATCTGTAGCACTGTTTTGGCGCTTTGAATTTTTTGAAAACTTTAAATTAAAAAATCAAGTATTACTTAAAATTAATACTATAATTTAATACGTTTGAAATACATCAACATAAAAATAAAGAATCATTTATTGTCTGACAAAAAATTAAGTATTTAGACGTAAACTTACCATTTATAGCTTATAATTCTTTGAATTCTTCTAATTTCTTTGAATACCTAAATTCTTTTGAATTATTTGAAATCTTTTAAATTCTTTGGATTATTTGAATTCTTTTGAATTCTCTGAACTCTTTTGAATTCTTTTGAGCTCCTTCAATTCTTCTGAATCATTTAAACTCATTTTAATTATGTGTTTTTTAAGGAATTCTTTGCAATATCCAGCCAATTAGAGCAAAACGTGAGCAGGAGTTGGTATATATCCAGCCAACTCAGGCAAGACGTGAGTAGGACTTAGACAATATCCGGGCAATTAAGGCAATAACCGAGCAGGAATTAGTAAATATCCGGCCAATTCAGGCAATACGTGAGTAGACCTTAGTCAATATCCGGCCAATTAAGGCAAGACATAAGCAAGACTTACAATTAGTCAAAATCCAGCCAATTAAGGCAAGACATGGGCAGGACTTAGTAAATATCGGGCCAATTGAGGAAAGACATGAGCAGGACTTAGTAAATATCCGGCCAATGAAGTCAAGACGTGAGTAAGGCTTCGTAAATATCCAACCAATTAAGGCAAGACATGAGCAGGACTTAGTAAATATCCAACCAATTAAGGCAAGATATGACTAGCACTTAGACAATATCCGGCCAATTAAGGAAATACATAAGCAAGACTTAATAAATATCAGACCAATTAAGGCAAGACATGAGAAGGGCTTCGTAAATAGCCAGCTAATTAAGACAAGACATGAGCAGGACTTAGTAAATATCCGAACAATTAAGGCAAGACGTCAGTAGGACTCAGTCAATATCCAGCTAATTAAGGAAAGACGTGAGTAGGACAAAGCCAATATCCGGCTAATTAAGGCAAGACGTGAGCAGGAGTTAGTAAATATACGGCCAATTGAGGAAAAACATGAGCAGGACTTTGTAAATATCCGGCCAATTAAAGCAAGAAACGAGCAGGACTTAGTGAACATCCGGCCAATTAAGGCAAGACGTGAGTAGGACATAGTCAATATCTGGGCAATTAAGGCACGACAAGATCAGAACTTAGTCAATATCAGGTCAATTAAGGCAAGACATAAGCAGAATTTAGCCATTATCCAGCCAATTGAGAAAAGACGTGAGTTGGACTTAGTCAATATCCGGCCAATTGAGGCAAGACGTGAGTATGACTTAGACAATGTGCGGCCAATTTAGGCAAAAACAAGCAGGACTTAGTAAATAACAGGCCAATTAAGGCGAGACGTGAATAGACCTCAGTGAATATCAGGCTAATGAAGGCGAGAAAAAACAGGACTTAGTAAATCTACGGCCAATTAAGGAAAGACATGAGCAGGACATAGTAAATATCCGGCCACTTGAGGTAAGACAAGATCAGAACTTAGACAATATCCAGCCAATTAGGCAATACATAAGCAGAACCTAGTCATGTTCCGTCAAAATAAGGCAAGACATGTGCAGGACATAGTAAATATCCGGCCAATTAAGGCAAGGTGTAAGTAATAGTTAGTCAATATCCGGCCAATTAAGGCAAGACGCGAGTGAGACTTAATCAATATGCGGCCAATTAAGGCAAGACATGCTCAGGACTCACCCAATATCCGGCTAATTGAGGAAAGGAATCATAAGGACTTTTTCATAATCCAGCCAATTAAAGTAAGACATGAGCAGGACTTAGTCAATATCCGTGTAATTAAGGCAAGACGTGAGAAGGATTTAGTAAATATTCCGCCGATCAAGGCAAGACGTGAGTAGGGATTTGTCAATATCCAGTCAATTAAGGAAGGAAATAAACAGAACTGAGTCATTATCCGGCCCATTAAGACAAGACGTGAGTAGGGCTCAGTCAATATCCGGCCATTTTAAGGCAAGACGTGTCTAAGACTTAATCAATATCCGACCAATTAAGGCACGAAATGAGCAAGACTTCGTGAATTTTCGGCCAATTAAGGAAAGACGTAAGAAGCACTTTGAAAATATCCGGCTCATTAAGGCAAGGCGTGAGCAGGAATCAGTAAGTATTGGCTAATAAAGGTAAGACATGAGCAGGACTTAGTAAATATCCGACCAATTAAGGCATGACGCGAGTAGCACTTCATCAAACTTCGGCCAAATGAGGCAAGAGGTGAGCAGGTCTCAGTTAATATCCGTCCAATTCAGGCAAGACGTGTGTGAACCGTAGACAATATACGGCCAATTAAGGGAAGTTATGCGCAGGACTGAATAAATATCCGGCCAATTAAGGCAAGGCATGAGAAGGACTTACTCAATATCTTGCCAATCAAGGCAAAACATGAGCATGACTTAGTTAAAATCCGCACAATTTATGCAAGACGTGATTAGACCATAGTCAATATCCGGCCAATTAAAAAAAGTCGTGCGCAGGACTTAGTCAATATCCGGCCAAGTTAGGCAAGACATTAGCAGTTCTTAGTAAATATCCGAGCAAGTAAGGCAAGACGAGATCAAGACTAAGTAAGTACGCGGCCTTTTAAGCCAAGACGTGAGCAGGACTTAGTCAATATCCGGCCAGTTAAGGCAAGACCTGAGTAGGAATCAGTAAATACCCTGCCAATTAAGGCAAGACATCAGCAGAGCTTAGTCAATATCCAGCAAATTAAGGCAAGACAAGATCAGAACTTAGACAGTATCCCGCCAATTGAAGCTAGGCGTAAAGAGAACTTAGTCATTATCCGTCAAATTAAGATACGTCATGTGCATGACGTTGTAAATATTCGGCCAATTATTGCAAGACGTGAGCAGGACTTAGTAAATATCCGGGCAATTAGAGCAATACGTGAGTAGACTTTAGTCAATGCCCGGGATATTCAGACAATACGTGAGTAGGACCTAGTCATTATTCAGCCAATAAAGGCAAGACGTGAGCAGGACCTAGTAAATATCAGGGCAATTAAGGCAAGGTGTGAGAAGGCCCTATTCAATATCCGGCTAATTAAGGCAAGACGCGAGTAGGACTTGATCAATATCCGGCCAATTCAGGCAAGAGGTGAGCAGGTCTTAGTAAATATTCGACCAATTAAGGCAAGACGTGAATAGACCTTATTCAATATCCGCCTAATTCAGGCAAAACATGCGCAGGACTTAATCAGTATCCGCCTGAGTTAGGCAAGACGTGAGTAGGATTTCGTCAATATCCGGCAAATTAAGGCAAGACAAGATCAGAACTTAGACATTATCCCGCTAATTGAAGTAGGACGTAAGTAGACCTTAGTCATTTTCCATCAAATTAAGACAAGGCATGTGTATCACCTAATCAATAATCGACCAATTAGGGCAAGACGTGAGCTTGACTTAGTAAGTATCCGGCCAACTCAGGCAAGACGTGAGTAGGACTCAATAAATATCCGCCTAATGAAGGCAAGTGGTGAGTAGGACTTAATCAATATTCGGCCAATTAAGGCAAGGCGTGAACAGAACATTGTAAACATCCGGCTGATTATGGCAAGATATGAGTAGGACCTACACAATATCCGGCAAATTAAGGCAAGACGTCAGCAGACCTTAGTGAATATCTGGTCAATATCCGGCATATTAAGGCAATACAAAATTAGAACTAAGCCAATATCCGGCTAATTAAGGCAAGATATAAGCAGGACTTAATAAATATCTGGCCAATTAAGGCAAGGCGTGAGCAGTACTCATTAAATACTCGGCTAATTAGGGTAAGACATAAGCAGGACTTTGTGAATATCCGGTCAATTAAGTTAAGACATACGCAGGACTCAGTAAACGTCCAGCCGAACAGGACTTAGTAAATATCCGGCCAATTAAGGAAGGACATGTGCAGGACTTTGTAAATATAGGCGAATCAAAGCAAGACGCGAGCAGGTCTCAGTAAATATCCGGCCAGTTAAGGAAAGGCATGGGCAGGACTTAGTAAATATGCGAATAATTGAGGCAAGACATGAGCAGAACTCAGTAAATATCCATTAAATTAAGGCTACATATGTGCAGGACATAGTTAATATCCGTCCAATTAAGGCAAGTCTTGAGTAGGACTTAGTCAATATCCGGCTGAATAGGGCAAGACACGAGCAGGACTCAGTGAATATCCCTTTCATGAAGTCAAAACGTGAGTAGGACTTATAAATATCCGAAAATGAAATTATCGAAAAAAACGCTATTAAAAAGTTGTGATTTTAACATGTAGTCTTATGGGAGGGCTCAACAGAATGAGGTAATACTCTTGAACAAAATCACG
>NC_046661.1:20059003-20062903 GCF_010883055.1 Belonocnema kinseyi
ACAATACGCCAATTAGCACAAATGGTAAGTTCCGACAGTGCTTACAAGTGTGCCTACTGGCCGCTAAATGGCAATACCGGTTTCATATGTATACACCTGGTAAGTTTGTCTTTTTTAATTGAAAATTCACGTATTAAAAAAAAACGATTCTTTGGAAGTCAAATCGAGGTTTTTTTGCAGAAAATAAATGTTTTTCAGTTATTCTCACTCCTGAAAACAAAATATAAATCATATAAAAATTTATTTTTGACATAGAAGATTTATTATGATAATGAAAATTCATTTCCTTGGTTGAAAAATGAGCTATTTGATTAAAAACTTGTTTTTTCTTTGAAAGAAAAAGAATTTTTTATCGAAAATTCCAATATTTGATTGAAAATCTCTTTCTTTTTTGGTTGAAAATGATTTTTTTGTCGACAAAAAAAAATTTACAGCTAAAAAATAGGTGACGTCCCTATTCTATAACTGCAGCCGTTTTTTTTTTTTTTTTTGGTAAAGCTGCATTTTTACCAGAAAATTTAACTTACATATGTTTTTGGTCGAAATTGTATTTTTTTTTGTTTTTAAATAAAAATTCAACTATTTGGTTCGAAATGGATATTTTTCATCCAGAAATTTAACTATTTGTTTAAAACTATGAGTAATCTGTATAAAAATTCCTTTTTTTGTAGCAAATTGTTCTTTATAGTTGAAAATTCATATTTTTGGTATATACCTATAATTCAACTATTCAATTCGAAGATTCATAATATTATTTCAAAATTCATCTTTTTGGTTAAAATTTAATTCTCCATTTTTGGCTGAAAATGTATATATTCTAGTTCAAAATTCAACAATTTGGATGATAATTTGTCTTTTTTAATTAAAAATTCAACTATATCGTTGAAAATCCCGATGCTTTATTAAAAAATCGACTTTTTTTCTTGTAAAATTATCTTTTTGAAACTTGGCTGAAAGTTAAACTCTATAGTTAATAATAATTTTTTTTAGAGATTCACCATTTGAAATAAAAATTAATTTCTTTGACTCAACATTTATTTTTGACTCAAAATTTATTTATTTAATTTTTTGTTAAAAAATGATCTTCTTTAGTTGAAAATTCATCTTTGTTGGTGAAAATTAATCTTACGTGCTGGAAATTCATCTTTTGGGTCAAAAGTTCAATGATTCTAGCTAAAAAATAATCGCCTTTCTTGCCTTAATTGATTGGATATTTACTAAGTCCTACTCACGTCTTGCCTTAATTGGACGGATATTGACTAAGCCCTACACAGGTCTTGCCTTAATTGGCCGGATATTTACTAAGTCCAGCTCCTGTCTTGCCTCAATTTGAGGGATAATGACTAAGTTCTGCTCATGTGCGGCCTTAATTGGCCGGATATTGACTATGGTCTATACAGGTCTTGCCTTAATTGGCCGGATATTTACAAAGTCCTGTCCGTTTGTTGACTTAACTGGCCGGCTATTGACTAAGTCCTGCTCATGTCTTGCCTTAACTGGCGGCATATTTACTAAGTCCTGCGCATGCCTTGCCTTCATTGGTCGGATATTGACTATGGTCTACTCACGTCTTGCCTTAATTGACCGGATGTTTACTGAGTACTGCTCACGTCTTGCCTTAATTGGCCGTATATTTACTAATTCTTGCACATGTCTTGCCCTAATTTGACGTATAATGACTAAGTTCTGTTTATGTCTTGCCTTAATTGGTCGGATATTGATTAAGCCCTACTCATGTCTTGCTATAATTGGCCGGATATTGACTAAGGTCTGCTTATGTATCGCCTTAATTTTCCGGATAAGGACAAGGGTTCTTCTTATGTCTTGCCTTAATGGGCCGGATATCGACTAAGTTCTGATCTTGTCTTGCCTTAATTGGCCGGATATTGACTAAGGTGTACACACATCTTGCATCAATTTCCCGGATATTTACTAAGTCCTGCTCACGTCTTGCCTTGATTAGCCTGATATTTGTTCAATCCTACTCACGTCTTGCCTTAATTGGCCGGATATTTACTAAGTCCTGCACATGTCTTGCAATTATTTGAAGGATAATGACTAAGTTTTGCTTATGGCTTTCCTTAATTGGACGGACAATGATTAAGTTCTGATCCTGTCTTCCCTTAATTGGCCGGGTATTTACTGAGTTCTGCTCACGTCTTGCCTTTATTGGCTAGATATTCATTTGGTCCTACACACGTCTTGCCTTAATTGGCCGGACATTCACCAAGTCCTGCTCACGTCTTGCCTTAATTTCCTGGATATTTTCTAATACCTGCTCATGTCTTGCCTAAATTGGCCGGATATTTACCAAGCCCTCTGCATGACTTTTCTTAATTGGCCGGATATTGTCTTAGGTCTACTCACGACTTGCATTAATTGTTCGGATATTTACTAAGTCCTTCTCATGTTTTGCCTTGATTGGCCGGATGCTGACTAAGTCCTGCTCATGTCTTATATGAATGCACAGTATATTATCGTAGCCCTGCCCGCTTCTTGCCTTAATTTGCCGGATACTCACTAAGGTCTACACACGTCTCGCCTTAAATGTCCGGATATTTACTAAGTACTGCTCGGTGCTTGCCTTTATTGGCCGGATATTTACTAAGTCCTACTCATGTCTTGCCTTAATTATTTGGATATTTGCCAAGTCTTGCTCACGTCCTGCCTTAATTGGACGGAAATTTATTAAGTTCTACTAACGTTTTGCACTGATTGTCCGGATATTGACTAAGGTATACTCACGTCTTGCCTTAATTGGCCGAATATTAATTAAGTCCTACTCACTTCTTGCTTTAATTGGGCGGAAATTTATAAAGTCCTGCACATGTCTTGCTTTAATTGGCTGGATATTCACTAAGTCATGCTTACGTCTTGCCTTAATTGGCCGGATATAGATTAAGTCCTACTCACGTCTTGCCTTAATTTACCGGATATTTACAAAGACCTGCTCGTTTCTTGCCTTAACTGACCGGCTATTGACTAAGTTCTACTCACGTCTTGCCTAAATTGGCCGGAAATTTACTAAGCCCTGCATATGTCTTGCTTACATTGGCTGGATATTCACTAAGTCATGCTTACGTCTTGCCTTAATTAGCCGGATATTGATTAGGTCCTATTTACGTCTTGCCTTAATTGGCCGGATATTAACTAAGTCAAGCTCATGTCTTGCCTTAATTTGACGGATAATAACTAAGTTCTGCTTATTTCCGGCCTTAATTGGCCGGATATTGAAAAGTTCTACTCACGTCTTGCCTTAATTGACCGGATGTTTACTGAGTCCTGCTCACTTCTTGCCATAATTGTCCAGATATTGACTACGTTCTACTCCCATCTTGCCTTATTTAGCCGGAAATTTACTAAGTCATGCTCACTTCTTGCTTTAATTAGCGGGATATTGACTAAGCCCTACTCATGTTTTGCCTTAATCGTTTGGATATTTACCGAATCCTGCTGGAGTCTTCCCTTATTTGGCCGAATATTGATTAAGTCCTACTCACGTCTTGCCTTAATTGGCCAAATGTTGACTAAGTCTTACTCACGTCTTGCCTTTATTGGCTGGATATTTACTAAGTCCTGCGCATGACTTTACTTAAATTCCGGATATTGACTAAGGTCTGCTTACGTCTTTCCCTAATTGGCCGGAGATTTACTTATTACTGCTAACGGCTTGCCTTAGTTGACAGGATATTGATTAAGTCTTACACACGTCTTGCCTTAATTGGACGGATATTGACTTAATTCTGATCTCTTCTTCCCTTAGTTGCCCGGATATTTACTAAGTCGTGCTCATTTCTTGCCTTAAGGTGGCTTGGGCGTTTGGTGCCGTACAATGTGGGGGGCACTGTGGGGGCTATCTATCATGCGATCAGTCTTTATTTGAATTTTATTGATATACGC
>NC_046661.1:20063003-20067890 GCF_010883055.1 Belonocnema kinseyi
GAGGGCGCATACTTTGAATAAAATATTTTTTATCATTCTCTTGAAATAAATGTGTTTTTTTCTTGAAAAAATACCGGTTTCATATGTATACACCTGGTACATCCTTATTGTTGAATTTTTAATCACTAAAATTCTAAATCCTAGACTGGAATAGTTGAATTTTCCACCTCCCACAAAAATGAATTTTCAACAAATAATATTAATTCTCTGCAAAAAGAGGGATTTTTCTACAAATTACAACTTACAAAAAAATCCTAATTTTTAAATGAAGAATATCAATTTTTAACCAAATAGATGAATTTTCATCCAAAAGAGATAAAATTTCAACCAAATATACAATAGTTGAATTTTCCGTTAAAAATCTAGTTCTGAACAACAACAAAACATATTTTTAGAAAAATAAATAAATTTTCTACTAGAATGGATCAATTTTTAGCTGAACAATTCATTTTCAACAATGTAGTTATATTTTTAAAAAGATATAAATTTTCAATTAAAATGATTTACACAACAAAATAATTTCTAACAATTCTTTAGGTTTTAATTGCATCTAGATGAATTTTCAAGAAAAAAAGGGTAAATTCATAACGAAAAATGCAAAACAAATACATTAAAATTCAAAAATATTTCCGTTTCGAAATCCTACTTTTACTCTAAAAACTACTTGAAGTAATTTCTTTTTCGAAAATTTGGAACGAGGAAATTTTTAATTGTGAAATTTTTTTTACAAATCAAATAGATTTTCAACAAAAGATTTAAGTTTTCAACCTGAGTGATAAATTTTCAACTAAAAATGATGAATCTCTAACTGCAACATTTTAATTTTGAGCAAAATAGAAGAGTTTTTAACTAAAATAGTGAATTTTGACTGGAACAGTTGCATTTTTTACCACAACAAATTAATTATTAATAAGAAAGATTAATTTCTCACCAAAACTGAAATAATAAAATTTTAAGTTAGACAAATTAGTGATTGATCGAACAAATCAATTTTCGATCTGAACAATGAAATAATTAATTGAAATGAGTTAACTTACCCCCTCCACCTCCTCCCAAAAAACTTTCAAACAAAATTAATTTTAAGAAAAGAGTTACATTTGAAACAATGTGATGAATTTTTAACTAAAATTTTATAACTTCATCATTGAAGTAGTTGAATTTTAAAGCAGGATGGTGGATTTTCAATTAAAACGATTATTTTTTAACTAGAATGATGAAATTTTTGACGAAAAAGATGAATGTCGAACTGAAAAGATTCATTTCTATAGTAAAAAAATGAATTTTCAACTAAAAAAACATTTTTAAACAGAAAATTGAAATAAATTAATTTTAAAACAAAAAATAAATGTTCAACCGTAGAAATAAATTTTTATTTAAAATGAAAAATTACTTTTCAACCAAAGAGTTTAACTCTCAATCAAGTTTCAAAAAGAAAATTATGCAAGAAAAAAATTAGATTCTTTAACAGATTGTGGAATTTTTAGTTCGAAAGTATAAATTAAAAAAAAAATTGACAATTATATTTTCAGCTGCAGAAATTAATTTCTAACAAATCTGGCGAATTTTCAACTAGAATGATAAATCATAGACTGGAATAGTTGAATTAAATATACCAAAAATATAAATTTTCAACCACAAAGAAAAGGTGGAGTCTACATGGCCGGCGCCGGCAACATTGTGAGTTGCCGGAATCGGCAAGATTGTTCGTTACCGGCTGGTTTTAGCGAAGAGAAAAATACGAAATAAAAGCGAATTACGTATACAGTCATGCAAATGCCTGAAAATAGAAATTCCAAAGGCTAAATTGATACAAATCGTGTTTGTAGAAAGAAAAATCGAAATACACGATACTCGAAATGAGTTAGGGTCCTGTTCATATTCTATGAGTGATATGAAATGCGAGTGGGATTGCTGGATGGGTGTGAGGTTTTGAATGGGGGTGGGTGTCACCGAATGCACACTCTCTTCAAAAAGTGTAATGAAAACCCCATAAAAAAGTCTATATTTAAAAAATAGTTACCAACAAAGAACTTACTAGCCTCGCCACAAGACGCTGGTAAGAGTTAGGGGCTAACATTACTCATATGACCAATCACAGGGGTGCCTGCCCGCCCCTACGTGACGTTCGAAAAGAGGTAGAGGTGTATATAAACTTCTTAAATAAAAAACGTAATTATTTTTAAGCTTTAACACTGAAAATTATATTTGTACACTTCTAACCTCCGAATTTCGACAGCGTATTGTAATCGCGTGTTTACAACCGATCGACAGCAACCGGCAGCGTTCGGTTTCACTCACTTCGATGACCTTCGCCAAACTTCGTGTATTAATGTTGCCAAAAGAGATAAGTGATCAGAGAAAGAGAGAGAGAGAGAGATATCAATCGTCGCTGAACTGAATACTGATGCCCCCGTTGAAGACTGATTTGGCTTTATTATTTCGTTTCTTAGCAGTGTCGGAAAGTATACTCGGAGCCCTGGGGCGCAGGGCTGAAATAAATGTTTGGGTCCCTTCAGAAATAGATCACAGACCGGGCCCCGTAACCCTATTGTACTCTATATTTAAAAAATGTATAATGAGATGAAAGCTTCCTAGAGGCAGGCATTTGAAAAAAACGCGAAAACCCGGAAATTTCTTAAAAAAGAAACTGTAAAAATAATCAGGGCTGTCCGCAGTCACTGCTGGTAACATTTTTCTCAAATCACTTCTTTAATCACTTTTTAAAATAAAAAGATCACATCAGACACTTTTCTTTCAATAAATATTTTAATTCAAGTCTACACCTATTTCTGAATTATCTTGTGTTCTTTTTAAACAATTATAGGTATTTTTAAAGATTCGAAGAAATTTTCAATAGTTTTGAATAACTTGAAGGGATTTAAAGGATTGCATGCTTTATTTAAAGCACCTAAGGCATTTTCAAGAGCTCTTAATTGAAAATATTTTCAGGAATTTTAATATATTCCAAAGAATTATTCAATAATTTCAATAATTTGAAGGAATTTTAAAACCTTTGAAATAGTTTAGAATGAATTTTCTATAATTTCGGAAGATATGTAACGATTTTACAGGACCTATAAGGTTTTAGGATATACTAGAAAATTTTATGTATCTTTATACATTTTACAGGAATTCACCCTGAGGGTCAATGGATAGAGTGTTCCAATAATTATTTAAAATCCCACAGTATTTTTAAAATCTTTGAAAGGTTTCAAACGATTCTGAAGGATTTTAAATATTTCTATATTAATTTCAAATCTTACAAAGAAATTTTTAATTGATTTCAGTAATCTAATGAAATTTAAAACTATTTTTTAAAATATTTGAGGATATTATAAAAGACTCCTAGGCATTTTCAACAGTTTAAAAAATTTTCAAGGGTTTTCAAAATATATGGAAGGATTTGACTACTTAAAGAAATTTTAAAAAATTCGCATACATTTTTTGATTTATTTCAAAAGCTTAAAGGTATTTCAAAGCTTTGGAAGTATTTTAGAATATTTAAACAAATTATCATACATTTTCGAGAGACTTAAACGTTTACAAAGTATTCACAAAGTATTTCCAAAGTTTCTAATAATATAAAGAGATTTCAAAAAATGTGCATGCTGTTGTAAATAATTTTGTAGAATTTATTTAATTCCTTATTAAATAAAAAATTAAATTACAGAGTTTTATAACCAACATTCTTATAGAAATATTGTAAGATGTTCGGGTTTTTGATCAGTGCAGTAAATATATGAAGATGTTTGTTTTTCGATCTACTGATCTTTTCAAGTTTACTTATAAAACAAGCTTTCGCTCCACGACGTGGAGCCTCTTCAGGTTAAATTTTCTGTATATCTCCTTACCAATTGACGTGACAGTTACGTTTCGGGAAAAACTATGGTATACATTTTTAGGTAAAAAAAAGGAAGAAGTAAAAAAGTTCTTAAGATAATTAAGGACAAACATACTTTTGTTCCCCTGTTTTTACAATGTTGACGAAAAACAGGGGAACAAAAGTATATTTTACCTTAGTTATCTTAAAACCTTTTAGCTTCTTCCTTTTTTTTAACCTAAAAATGTACACAATAGTCTTTTCCGAAACGTAACTGTCACGTCGATTTGTAAGGAGATATACAGAAAATGTAACCTGAAGAGGCCCCACGTCGTAGAGCGAAAGCTTGTTTTATAAATAAACTTGAAAAGATTAGTAGATCGAAAAACAAACATCTTCATATTCTTCTACAACTTGGTTTGTTTCATAAAAAATTATTTAAAAATCAAACACATATATTATGCTAAGCAGGTTTTCTCGAAATCTCATTTTCTTATACAATAATTTTTGTTATTGTTTAATAAAGTTTCAGATAAAAATATAGTTAAAATTTTAAAGTACATGAATAGGTTTTTTAACCTTACAACACTGATATTTCTTGATATTATTATTTAATGAAAACAAAATATTTTTTTCCAATATTTAGCAAAGGACAAAATCTGTCATATTGTGATATTGCAATCTTAAATTGTGATTTCTTCGCGAAAGGAGACATTTTGGGATGAATCATTTTTTATTGATTTGTATAGGACTTAAACATTTAGATTAATTTGACGAAAATTCCGTGGAAAAATTGAAAATTCAAATTTCGATCTAAATGACTCAAAATACAGGAAAAAGTCGCAAAAATGAATGATAACTTTTAAAAGTCCTAAACAATTTTGTTCTAACAATTTGTTTATAGGACTTGACAATTATGTGTAATTTTACGAAAATACCTTGAAGAAATATAATATTCAAATTTTGATTCAAACGACTCAAAATACAGGAAAAAGTATCGAAAAGGAATTATAAATATTGAAAGTCGTAAATAATTTCATTTTTACCATCTTTGTATAGGACTTAAA
>NC_046661.1:20067990-20069888 GCF_010883055.1 Belonocnema kinseyi
TATTACGGTGGAAAAATAGAAGATTCAAATTTCGATCTCAACGATTGAAAATACAGGGGAAAAATCTCTAAAAGAATTATTATTTGTGAAAAATCCTAAAAATTTTTTTTTACTGTTTGCTCGTGCTTGACAATGTAGTTTCATTTACGCAAATACCGTGAAAAAAGAGAAGATTTAAATTTTAGATTCAAACGATTCAAAATACGTGGAAAACTCTCAGGAAGGAATTATAACGTTTGAAAGGTCCAAAAAATGTTATTCGAACAATTTGTTTCTAACTATTTTTTATAGAACTTGACAGTTAAGTTGAATTTTACGAAAACACAGTGGACAAATAGAAATTTCAAATTAGAATACAAACAGTTCAAAATACGAGGGAAAATCCCTAAAAAGAATGATAACTTTTAAAAGGCCTACAAAATTCAACATAAATATTTGTTAAGTGGACTTGACAATTTAGTTTAATTTTATGAAAATACCGTGCAAAAATAGAAAATTGAAATTTTGATCCAAACTACTCAAAATACTGGACAAAATCTCAAAAAAGAATGATAACTTTGGAAATAATTCTATTTTTACCATTTTTTATAGAACTTGAACATTTACTTAGATTTTGTTTAGGCTTCCGTTTCCGGTACCGATCGCGAAAGAACTCTTTTTGTCAAGTGGTGTATTTTTGGCTTTGGTAGAGGAAATAAGGGTGAGTGGACGCAGAAAAGGCAGAAAGTGCGGAGATCGAGTGTAAAGAAAGAAGGGTGAGTGAAGGCAAAGGTGTGAAGGGTGAAAGTGAGTGGTTTGAAGTGAAAATTTGGAGCGTGTGAAGTTTTTGAGGTTAGGAGTTAAAAAGATAGTTGCTTGGTCAGGAGGGCAAGAGGTAGGAAATAAAGGCGGGAAACGTCACAGAGCTTTGGGTAAGGTAGGATGCCGACGACGCGAAGTCCACAAACTGGCGCCAGAGGGCAACAGTTACTGGACGATCGCACAGAGCAGAAAACCATAGTGGCTGCAACAGCTGACGTTGCTGAAAGCATTGAAAGTAGGGGGATGGGTGACGTTGATCGCAGTGACAGCAGCGGTGATGAAAGTGCCGAGAAGTCGACCCGGGTGGAGAGGGTAGCGGATTCAGATACAGGCAAACAACGGGGAAGACCCTCAAATTTACAGCGCCTTAACAAGCTAGGCAACGCGGATTCGAACAGAAGTCTGGACGAATGGCAAAAAAAGGCAAGCGCGACTAGCAGTGAAAGGGAGGAAAAAAGGAAAAGAGTGGCTGGGGAAGATAAGGTAGAAAGGGACCAGGAGAACAAGAGAGTGCGAATTAAAAGGAAAACACCAGAGAGAGAGAGGGGGGATGGGGGAATTTTTGAAAAATTGGAAGCTCTCATTAAAGGCTTTAGAGAGGAAACAAGAAAGAGATTGGATGAAATGAATAGGGATATGAATAGGCAGGGAACCGATGTAAGGGGGGAAGTGAAAAAGGTCAGAGAAAAATGGGAAGAATGGGATAAACGTTGGAAGGAGGAGAAAAACAAGGTTTGGGGTAAGCTAGAGAGCATTGAGAATAGACAGAGAGAGGTTGACGAACACAGATCTAGAGAAATAAAGCAGTTGCAAGAGCGGGCATCCAGTCTAGAAATTAGGAATGAGCATATGGGGGAAAAACAGATAATGAGGAAATAGTTCAAGGGAATGAAAAGAACGTCCGAAGTGAGAATGAAAGATTGAAGAAAAGACTCAGTAAGATCGAAAGAAGATTAGAAGGGGAAGAAAGGGCAAAGAGGAAAAATAAAATAGTTGTCAAGAGATTAAAAGCGGAGAGTGAAACAGGAGAAGTGGAAATAACAAATCTTTTTCGAGATATTAGAGTGCAGGTAAGGGTAGAAGGAGTCAAGAGAATA
>NC_046661.1:20069988-20089170 GCF_010883055.1 Belonocnema kinseyi
GGGAAAGAGAGGCTGGTGGGACGAGGAATGCTGGGAGAGTAAAGAGAGAATAAAAGAGTGTGTGAGCAAATGGAGAAGAGGGGAAACGGAGAAGGAGGAGTACAATAGGAGGAAAAAAGAACATGAGAAGATGCTGGAAATAAAAAGACAGAGGGAAAAGGAAGAATATAAAGCAGAGGTAGAAAAAGCCATCAAAGAAGGTAGGGTGTGGGATGTGATAAATAGGGATAGAGGGGAAAGGAAGGGCGTTAACAAAGAAATAGAAATGGAGGAATGGGACGAGATAAAAAGAGAAAAAGTAAATGAGGCAATAAATAGGTTAAAAAGAAACAAGGCGACGGGAGAAGATGTGATGGAGAACGAAGCGATGAAGTTTGGAGGAGAAGGGATTAGGGATGGGATGTGAAAGATCTGCAACAAGGTATGGAAAGGGGAAGGTTGGCCGGAAGAGTGGAGGACGGGACTGGTGGTACCGCTTGTCAAGAAAGGGGAAGGAAAGAAGGTAGAGGAATACAGAGGGATCACTCTCATGTCAGTTGGCTATAAAATATATGCAGAAATCTTAAGAAATAGGTTGGAGAGTCAGGTAGAACAAAAAGAAAGTATCCCACATAATCAGACAGGCTTTAGAAAAGGAATGGGAACTATAGACAACATCTACGTACTTAACTATTTAGTTAACAGAAATTTGGGGTGAAAGCAAGGGATACTAGTCGCTTTGTTCGTAGATTTCAAAGCAGCGTTTGACTCAGTGAATAGAAAAGTACTATGGCAGGCAATGAAAGAGAGGGGTGTAGAGGAAAAGTTAGTAGAGAGGATAAAGGAAATTTTGACTGAAACCAGGATTAGCATGAAAATAGGAAAGAAAAAAGGGCAGGTTTTCTGGACAAGCCGAGGTCTAAGGCAAGGGTGCCCTTTGAGTCCGTTACTATTTAGTATCCTATTGGCAGACTTAGAGGAAAAGCTAAAGGAGAAAGGGAAAGGAAGAACGGCTTTGGGTAATAGCAAACTATACTCTCTAGCATACGCGGACGATGTAGTTCTATTAGCAGATGATGAGAAGGGGATGAACCTAATGATGAGAATCTTCGAAGAGTATGTGGGAACAAAAGAGCTGACGGTGGACGAAGATAAGACAAAGGTGATCTGTTTCATAAATAGAAAGAGCAAAATAAATTACGTTTGGAAGATGAACGGACAAAAAGTGGAAATTGTGGAGGAGTTCTGTTTCCTAGGTTTTTGGTTTGAGGCAGAAGGAGGAAACGAGCTGCAGGTGAGGAAAAGAATTGAATGTACGAGTAAAGTAATGGGCCAAGTATGGGGTATAGGAAAGAGAAGGTTCAAGAACGATTGGAGAATGAGGGTCTGGTTGTTTGATGCGTTGGTGTGGGCAGTGTTGGGTTATGGTGTGGAGATCTGGGGATGGAAGGAACATAGGAAAGTAGAGAGTATGCATGAGCGATTGCTGAGGTGGGCAATGGGGGTTAGCTGGAGTTGCCCAGGATATATGTTGAAAGAAGAGTTAGGAAGAGAAAATATGGTTACTAGACAAATTAAGAGAGCATGGAGGTTTGAAGAGAAGCTAAAAAGGGGAGAGGGAAGTTAAAGTGCACAAGCATGTTTCGGTAAAATTCGGAACAATGAAGCGAGAGGTAATGTGGGAAATTCAAAATGGGAGGTAGAAAGGAGAAAAATAAGAAGGGTGTGTAATATTCGAGAAGGGGTTATGGAGTGGCAGGACATAGAGTTAGAGCTATTGGTTAAACAAGGAGAAGAGAGATGGGCGAAGATTATAGATTCGAGATACAATAGATGGTAAATGATGGTCAAAGGGTTGACGGAACCAGAATATCTATAAAAATTAAAAAAGGAAGAAAAATGGAGTAGGGTTGTACGGTTCAGAATGGGAGAAGGAGTGAGAGCATGCAGATATTGCATGAATGAAGAGGAGAATTTATGCAGAGTATGTGGGTACGAAATGGAGTCATGGGCACATGTATTAGAGAGATGTACAGGAGAAGAAGAGGGACAGTTGAGTGTGGATGAGTATGTAAGATGGATCTTGGATGGTAGTGGACAGGGAGTTATGTGGATGAAGAAATTGGATGAAGTAAGGGAAAGCAAGGGAGTAGGGCAGAGCCAAACGGGTGATCCTGAAAAGGGACAGTAAAAAACGAAAATTGTTTTCAATATCGTGGAAAATGCATTTTTTTATGGTAAGAGGAAACGGAAGTCCAGGAAGCTCGCTCATTTTAGGAATTAATATCACTACTGTTACTATTGTTTATCCTACGTAATGCGAAAGAGTAGAATATAATTAGTAGTGAAGTTGGACTAAGGATGGAATTGTAAATATATGTACAGGGAGCGGTGGCCCTCAAAACCGTGAAAGGGAGAGATTATGTACATACTTAGATTTTGTTTAATTTTTGTAGGCGTTTATTTTAATTTCACGAAAATACAGTAAAAAATTTAAAAATTTAAATTTTGATTCGAACGATTAAACATGCAGAAAAAATGTAGTGGAAAATAGAAAATTCTAATTTCGATCCAAAGAAATCAAAATTCGTGAAAAATCTGAGAAAGGAATAATAACTTTTGAAAAGTCCTAAAAAAATTTCTTTCTTTTTTGGTAGGCCTTGACAATATAGTTTACTTATACGAAAATACAGTGGAAAAATAGAACATTTAAATTTTTAATCCAAACGATTCAAAAAACATGGAAAAATCTCAAGAAGGAATGATAACTTTTTAAAAGTCCTAAATAATTTTATTCTGATAATTTTTTATAAGACTTGATAAATTAGTTTAATTGTACAAAAATTTTGTGGAAATTTAACAAATAAAAATTTTGATCCAAACGATTTAAAATCCAAGTGAAAATCTGAAAAGGGAATTAAAACTTTTAAAAATCCTAAGCAATTTGCTTTAAAATTTTTTTTGTTTGGTCTTGACAATTTAGATTAATTTTACGAAAATACCTTGGAAAACTAGAAAATTCACATTTTGATCCAAGAGATTCAAAATAAAGGAAAAACTCACAAAAGGAAGTGTAACTTTTTAAAAGTCCTGAATGATAATTGTATTTTGACAGTTTTTTAATGACTTGACAATTTAGTTCAATTTCAAGAAAATACTGTGGAAAATTTTAAATTTTGATCGAAACGATTTAACATATGGGAAAAATTCTCAAAAAGGAATCGTGCCCTTTAAAAGTCCTGAACAATTTTATTTCATAGTTTTTTTATTGGGCTTGACCATTAAGTTTAGCTTTACGAAAATACCGTGAAAAGTAGAAAATTCAAATCTCGATTCAAACGATTCAAAATATAGGAACAAATCTCGAACAGAAATTACAGCTTTTGAAAGTCTTAAACAATTTTATTTAAAAATTTTTTTATTTTACTTGACAATTTAGTTAAATTTTACGAAACTACCATGGAAAAGTACAAAATTCAAATTTCGAAACAAACGATTCAAAATACAGAAAAAAATTATAAATTTTGAAAAGTCCTACAAAATTTTATTTTGTCCATTTTTTGATAGGTCTTTTCATTTTATTTTAATGTGGTCAGCTGTCACTATCAAATAATTTAAAATACAAGGCTTTGAGGTGAACATTATAAATATTAAAAATACATATTTATCACTGATATAGCAACTTCAATTGACCAGACAAGCCTTCTGCATAAGGTCACCTATCATTAAAAAAAATTAGCACGAGATTTCAATTTTCCCGTTTTTAAATTGACTGAAAAGATAACATGGGACGGTCGGTAATTTATGATTTTAAAATGTATCACATGCCCTTAATTTTTAGCTGATTAATTTGTTTAAAATATTGCATTAAGGGCATGTAATACATCATGATGTCACGTATTACCGACGTCCCATGTTATTTTTTTCCGCCAATTTAAAAATAGGGAAATTAACATATCAAGCTAATTTTTTTTTAATGATAGGTATTATTATGGGATAGGTCTGTCTGGTCATTTAAAGTTGCTATATTATTGATAAATATTAATTTTTAATATTTACAATGTTCGAGACAGAGCCTTGTATTTCAATTTATTTGAATATTGAGAAAGAAACTTCAGAATAAGATGCGAGCGCCACCTAGCAGTTGTGTTTGCTAGGAGAAGCTCTTTTCCGGTTCGGTAATATTTTTGGTAAAATGTACACTATCGTACCTAATTTTAGTGTAAAAGTGAATGAAAATGATGTACCAGGTGCAGAATTATTGCATAGAAAGGTGGTTAAACAATGTACCAAAGGAAAAAAGCAGTAACTTATTGACCGGCATGTGGAATGCCGGTTATGTTTACACTGCGTATATTGTAAGGTTTCAACAGTGAAAAAATATTGTTTTGCATAAAAGTAAAATAATTTTAATAATTACAAGATATAAAAAAAGGTTGATAAAGCATTTTTAAAGAAATGCAGTTCAAAATGAATTGATATCTATCGTTATAAGTGGGTTGTCAGTTTTGAAATTCACCTATATTTTTTACAATCTTATAACTGTTTTGAATTCTTTCGGACCCATTAAGTACATGTATATATATATATATATATATATGTGTGTGTGTGTGTGTATCTATATATATTTTATAATATCTTGAATACATTGAATTCTATTTGATTATCTGAATTCTTAATTTTTTTCAAGTATTTTTCAATTATTTTTTGAATACATTTAAATTCTTCAAATCCTTTTGAATTCTTTGAGTTATATCGGAATGGCTCCCATTCTCTTCTATTCTTTTGAATGTATTAAGGTCGGAAATGAAGAAAGGCTAAAAGTTAAGAATTTATTTTAATTCTTTAAATCTTTTCATTTCTTTAAATTCTTTTCAAACTTCGGGAATCTACGAATTCTTTTGAATGATTTTGAATTCTTTGAATTCTTTCAAAGTCTTTGAACTTTTTTTAATTTTTGAAACTCTCTTGAATTATTTTTTATACCTAAGCTGCTTCTGATTCTTTCTAATTTTTTGCATTACATTGAATTTTGTTTGAATTCTTTGATTTTTTAAATTTTTGAATTGAAATATTAAGTATTACTTAAAATTAAAAGCAACAAAATAAAATTAAAAATTTATTCAATTTCTTTGAGTACTTTTGGATTCTTTGGCTTCTTCCAAATTATTTTAATTCTTTGAACTCTTGAATTTTTTGAATAATTTTCAATAATTTTAGTTATTATTTTTCAAAGATAAGGTATTACTTATGACTAAAATTAACAATATGAAGAACTAGTTTCAGTTTTTCGAACTTTTTGAATTGTTTAGAATTGTTTGGGAAACGTCAATATGTTACACGTCAACAATTTTTATCATTTTTTACTTACTTTTTTTACTTCCTACTTCTTTCATATTTTATAAAAAAATACGGTTACTTATGGTATTAAAAGCAAGGAAAGTAAAAAGTAGCGGTGATTTGGCTGATGATTCGAATTTTCCTGTAAAAACTGAAGTTTATCCTTTAAAGTAGGAACACGAAAACAAAAATAATAATTTTGACCTCAACTTAGGAGAACGCGAATATTTATATTAATTAAAAAAATATACTCTTGGATTATTTACTGCTTTTAAATTCTTTCAATACTTTTCAATTGGTTAATTCGGTCGAATTCTTTTCAATTATTTCCATTCTTTTGAATTCTACGCATTCTTTGATTTTTTTCATTTTCATTTTATAATCTTTTGAATGCTTTTAAATTCGTTTAAATCATTTGAGCTCTTGAATTCTTTGAAATCTTTTGAATTCTTCAAGCCTTTTTAAATTCTTTGTAAATTTAGATTGTTTCGAATTTTTTATTGTTTGCACTCTGTTGAATACTTTCAATTTCTTTGAATTTTTCAAATACAAATATTAATTACAGTTTAAAATCAAAAGCAACTAACTGAAATTAAAAATGTATTTCAATTCAATTAGTCCTTTTAAATTCTTTTTAATTTTTTTAATTCTTTGAATTCGCTTGAAATGCGAGTCATTTTTTGAGTTCTTTGCACTCTGTTACATGGTTTTCATGCTTTTAATTAAAAAGTTAATTTTTAATTAAAATTGACATTAATGTTTTTAAAACAAGAAGTATTAATTTGAATTATGTGAATAGATTTCGATTCTTTGAATTCTTTAAAATTCTTTTGAATTTTTTATTTCTGTTAAATCTTTGAAATTGATTGAATTCTTTAAAATCTTTTGAAATCTTAGAATACTTTTCGAATCTCTTCAATTCTCTGAATACTTCTGAATTTTTTTCAATCTGTTGACTTGTATTCACGCTTTAACTGTTTTGATTTGTTTGAATTAGAAAATTCAGTATTACTTAACATTAATAATAGCAAAAATGAAAATTAAGATGAGTTCATTTTAATTCTTTGAATTCTTGAAGTCTTTGACATCTTTTGAATTCTTTTGAATTATAGAAATTCTTTAAATTCTTTTGAATTATTTGAATTTTTTAATTCTTTGAATTCTTTAAATTCTTGTAAATCATTTGAAATCGACTAAATTCTGTGTATTCTTTAGAATTATTTGCAATCTGTGGCACTGTTTTGGTGCTTCGAATTTTCTGAAACCCTTGAATTCAAAAATAAAGTATTGCTTGACATTAATATGAACAACTTGAAATTACAAAGATTTCGTTTGAATTCTTAAAAAACATTCGGATTCTTTGAATTCTTTTAAATACTTTGAATTCTTTGAATCCTTTTGAATCCGTTTAAAATTCATCAGTATACAAATAAAGAATCACTTATTGCTTTACAAAAAAAACAGTATTTAACAGTAAATTTCTAATTTAGACGCTTAAAATTTATTTTATTTATTTACAAAAACGACAATAATTATTCCTAATACACAAAGGAAAGACAAGCGCCCTCATTTACCCTCTAGCTTTCCATTTCTTAAAGTGTAGAACATGTTTTTTTATGATTCATGGAATGCTTTTGGACTCTTTGGATTTTTTTAATCCTTTGAATTCTTTTAGTTCATCTGAATCATTTGAATTCATTTTAATTTTTTGTATTTCTTAGAAGTCTATGCAAACCCGTTAAATTTTTTTCATCTTTTGAATTTTTTGAAACCTTTGAGTCCAAAATAAAGTATTGCTTAACGTTAAAATTAACAACTTAAAATTAGGCAGATTTCATTTGAGACCTTTGTATACACTTGTGACCGTCCGCGAAGAAAGTGACCTAATGCCAAAGGAGGCAAGACATTAGCAGAACTTAGTCAATATCCGGAAAATTAAGGCAAGACATGAGCAGGACTTAGTTAATATCCGGCCAGTTTAGACAAGAAACGAGCAGGACTTAGTAAATATATGGCCAATTGAGGCAGGACGTGATTAGGACTTATTCAATATCCGGCCAATTAAGGCAAAACGTGAGAAGGACGTAGTAAATATCTGGCCAATTAAGGCCAGACATGAGCAGGACTTAGTAAATATTCGGCCAATTAAGGCAATACACAAGCAGGACTTAGTAAATATATAGCTAATTAAGGTAAGACATGAGTAGGAATTAGTCAATATCTCGCCATTAAAAGCAAGACATACTTCACTGTTTTGTTATGCAATTTAAATAGCCAAAGCCTTACCACAAAATCGACAGTGATAAATTTGCAGCTGTGCGGCCAAGTATGCTTCAAGGTGTCGGGTGTGGAAACAATTTTGTTAAATTTCTTCTTTTGGAGTTAAAGAATGTATCAATACATAGCAAAAAACGTTTCCAGCTATCATGTGTAGTTTCTTTGCAGTATATTTCCAAACATAAGCTCAAATCCTAGCGCGAAAATATAATAACCCCTTAAATTTGTTAAATTGTTTAAATTAAAAAATTAAGTATCGTACAGCAAACTCACGCCTGAACCTATTAAAGCAAGACGTGAGCAGGACTACGTCAATATCCAGCCAATTAAGGCAAGACATGTGCAGGACTTAGTAAATATCCGGTCAATTAAGGCAAGGCGTAAGTAGGATTTAGTAAATATATAGACAATTAAGGCCAGACATGAGCAGGAATTAGTAAATATCCGGCCACTGAAAGCAAGACATATTTCACTGTTTTGTTATGCAATTTAAATAGCCAAAGCCTTACCACAAAGGGATCGTCTATATATTACGTGAGACGTTATTCTTTTGTTTGAATAAAGACGAGCATAAAATTGCTGTAAGTTGAGAAGGACACAACAATATAAAGAAAAGAAAAGCGTGTTACGTAATATATGAATGATCCCATAGTCGACAGTGATATATTTGCAGTTGTGCGGTCAAGGATGCTTCAAGGTGTCGAAACTAGAACACTCCCTTAAATTTTTCAAATTGTTCGAATTAAAAAAATAAGTATCGTACAGAAAATTCACGCTTTCACTCCAGTTTTGGGGGTTGCCTCGCACTTACCTTGTAACTGAATCGGGGTCACCTGAACCGTTCCCAATATATTTGTATGTGTATATTTAGGTGCAATATGGAGCGTTGGGTAATATGACACACGGAGTAATTTTGCACGTGGAATAATGTGACAGGCGGGTATTTGTGTCATCTGGTGATGCGCAGCATAGGGTCCAAGCTTTTGGCAAGAGTAGTATATTCCGTACAATACTCGGTAATAATATAATCAATTTTCGAAACAGCAAAAAATGGATATGGCTATTCAGATTGGGATTTCGTAATTTTAGGCGAGCAATCAGAGTTTCAATGGACAGTCAGGAAAAGCGCAAGAGTTATATCTATTTTTTAATGAATTGTTTAAGACTTTGAATACACCCTATTCTTGAAGGTACTTATATTCGGGACTTTATAAAATATTATATACAATAAATAATAATTAAAAAATAACATCAAGATATGACATATGGGGTCATACAGTGCACTGCGTACTATGCCACACACCCAAGTGCGAATTGCCAGAGCAGAATACACGGCCCAGTGTTGGTCCGATTTTGGCAGTCAAAGGTCGGCTAAAGTTATTGGGCCAATATCGGCATTTTAATCGGCCCAGTGTTGAGCCAGTACTCGCAGCCTATATTGGCTATTCATATTTTCCGACCCTCCACCGACGCTTGGTCCAGTATCGGTACTTCATTGCGCCAAGTCTCACCTTTAATACGGGAACCATGTTTCACGAGTCTCAGCCAAAGTCTGACCCAGTCACGGCACATTACTGGGCCAAGTGTCATTTTTACCACAGCAAACCCTGTTTTATTTAAATCGACACAATGTTGAGCCAGTGCTGGCAGCCTATATTGGCTTTTTATATTTGCCGATCCTCCGCCGATGCTCGGCCCAGAATCGGCAGTTTATTTCGACAAGTCTCACTTTTAGCACCTTATAAACAAATCCTACACGAAAGAGTAAAAAAAAGTGTATTGAAAAGTTGTCAAAGTTCACGATGAAGTTTGTTAAGTTCTGCAATTAAAAATTTTTAATGTTTATGAAAAATTACATTTCCTGTCATTTCAAAAAGTTGTAAAGTAGGCTACAACGGACAAAAAAGAAATATTACGCGAAGAAGAATTGCCATCGATTTAAATTATTTATTGAAAAATTATTGTATGGATATTCCTGTTAACAGTTCGTATATTTTACATTTACCTAAGGTCGCATTATAATAAATAATTATAAAAAGAGAGCTTAAAATTTGGTTCTTTAACTTTTCTGAACTGCAGCTTATGAGGATGGCTTTTTCACGGAGTTTCAACTTGTCGGTTTAGCGCAATGGTTAGCACTCCCGACTGCTAGGTCATAGATTTAGGTATATAGATGTAGGTTCGATACCCCGTAGCGTTAGAAATTTTATTTGTTATATAATGTTCAAAATGTAATATATGTATTCAATCTAAACAGAACCATTATTATTTATATTTAAAGTGCTCGTAATAAATTAATATTTATTTCTTAAATACCTTTTTTGTCATATCCTTTGACTTTAGACTGTAGCAGTATTGGCACCCAGCGTTAGGAAAAAAATGGCAGCCAAGCCTTGGCTGCCAAGTCAAGGCCATAGTTATCAATCTGGGAATGGCGCGACGATGATAGCTAGGTTAAGTACAATACTGGTACCAAGTGTTGGGCCGACAATGGCAGCCAAACCTTGGCTGCCAAGCGCAGGCCATAGTTATCATTCCTTCATTGGTGCGATAATGGCAGCCGAGCTTTGGCAAAATTTTTGCCGACTATGGGCCAATGTTGAGCCGTATGTGACTTCGCACTTGGGCAGGCTAATGTGAATTTCTGAAATAGCGGCAACACACAGTGGACGGATGTATAAAACTGTGCTTCAAAATTGAACAGCTTCAGATAAGAATTACCTGGAGGATACTTCTTATTTCAATTACAGCAGAATTTTTATCAAATACAGGCAAACTATGGAGAAAAAGTAAAAGAAATGGCTTACCTCGTAAATATATGTTGAAGTTTACATTGTCGGCAAAAAATTTCGTTTATTCATTATCGCAGACACTTGGATGTTATATTTAATATTTGAAACGTGAATTTCTATAAATTTGTGCATTATAATTGCGATTTTTTTTACCGCTGATACGAAACTTTAAATTTCAAGCTAAAAAACGTCTCATCCAATATTAAGGATAAAAAATTGAAAAAAAAGCAATTTGACTTAAAATATTTCAAATTAATTCAATTAAGAAATATTTATGAACCTGAATTGAATAGCGATTAACCCACTACTTTATTTATTGAATGAAAAGTGACTAATGTTATCTTTTCATTTTAAAAAGTGACTAAGACGTAATTTGAGAAAAAGCGTGACTAGTAGTGATTATGGAGAGTGTGACAAGCCCACATATGGCAAGTCTTCCCCCGTGTATATTTTCAAATAAATGGCTTCCCGGGGCATCACTTTCACCAAGAAAGTGGCTTCCACAGGCATCACTTCCACTAAGACAGATGCCTGCACGGGCATCGCTTCCCTCAAGTATGAGGCTAATCAGGGCATCACTTATCCAGTCAATTTAAACGTACCCGAAACAGAGGTTTTATTCGGCATGTCTTCTCCGGGTATCACTTCCTCTGAGAAAGTATGGAATAAATGGCATGTCTTCCCCGGGCATCACTTCCCCAGTGAAATTTGAAAATATAGAGAATGTGGCAAAAATGGTCACGCCCTACCCGGGCATCACTTCCCCAGTGAAATATTGAAATTTAGAGACTATGGTAAAAATGGGCATGTCTTCCCCGGGCACCACTTCCCCAGTGAAATTTAGAAATAAGTGGACTATGGCAAAAATAGGCATGTCTTCCCCGGACATCACTTCCCCAGTGAAATTTAGAAATATAGAGAATAATGCAAAAATCGGCATGTCCTCCCCGGGCAGCACTTCACTAGTGAAATTTAGAAATATAGAGACTATGGCATAAATGGGCATGTCTTCCCCGGACATCACTTTCCAAGTTAAATCATGCGTACCCAAAACGGGGGAGATATTGGGCATTTCTTCCCCGGGCATCATTTCCCCAGTGAAATGTGAGAATATAGAGACTGTGGCAGAAATGGGCACGTCCTCTCTGGGCAACACATCCCTAGTGAAATATTAAAATTTAGAGACTATGGTAAAAATGGGCATGTTTTCCCCGGGCATCACTTCCCCAGTGAAATTTAGAAATATATGGACTATGGCTAAATAGGCATGTCTTCCCCGGAAATCACTTCCCTAGTGAAATTTAGAAATATAGAGACTAATGCAAAAATGGGCATGTCTTCCCCGGGCAGCAATTCCCCAGTGAAATTTGGCAATATAGCGATAGTGGTGAAAATGGGCATGTCCTCCCCAAGCATCACTTCACTAGTGAAATTTAGGAATATAGAGACTAAGGCAAAATTAGGCAGTACATCCCCGGGCATCACTTCCCCAGTGAAATTTAATAATATAGCGACTGGCAAAAATGGGCACGTCTTCCCCGGGCATCACTTTCCCAGTGAAATTTAGAAATATGGGAACTGTGGCAAAAATGGGCAAGTCTTCCCCGGGCATCATTTCCCCAGTGAAATTTGGTAATATGAAGACTGTGGCAAAAATGGGCATTCCCTCCCCGGGTATCACTTACCCAGTGAAATTTGGTTATATAGAGAATATGGCAAAAATGGGCATGCCTTCCTCGGGCATCACTTCTTCCGTGAAATTTAGAAATGTAGGGACTATGGCAAAAATGGGCATGTCTTCCCCGGGTATCATTTCCCCAGTGAAATTTGTAAATATGAAGACTGTGGCAAAAATGGACATATCCTCCCTGGGCATAACTTACCCAGTGAAATATTGAAAACTAGAGACTATGGCAAAAATGCCCATGTCTTCCCCGGGCATCACTTCCCAAGTGAAGTATGAAAACCGTGAGATGGTAGCAAAGACGGGCATGTCATGCTTGGGCATCACACCCCCAGAGAAATTTAGAAATATAGAGACTATGGCAAAAATGGACATGGCTTCTCCGGGAAACACTTCCCCAGGGAAATGTCGAAATCTAGAGACTATGGCAGAAGTGGGCATGTCTTCCCCGGGCATCACTTCCCCAGTGAAATATTGAAATTTAGAGGTTATGATAAAAAGGGCATGAGTTCCGCGGGAAACATTTCCCCAGGGAAATGATGAAATGTAGAGACTGTGGCAGAAGTGGGCATGTCTTCCTCGGGGATCAGTTCCCCAGTGAAATTTGGAAATATAGAGAATATGGAAAAATGGGCATGTCTTCCCCGGGCATCACTTCCCCCGTGAAATTTGGAAATATAGAGACTGGGGCAAAAATGTACATGTATTCCCCGGGAATCACTTTTCCAGTTAATCAATATATCATTCACCCGAGGGTTGAAAAAAACTGGAAACAAGCCTGGAAGTGCTCTTAGAGAGGTCATTCATCCGAGGTTTGGAAAAAAGCTGGAAAGGGGCGCGACGGTGCTATGGGCGAGGTCAGTGTCCCGAAGGTTAGAAAAAACTAAAAAGGGGCACGGTAATGCTATTGGTGCGGTCAGTTACCCGATGGTTGGAAAAAAATGGAAAGAGGCCCCTTTCATGCTCTTTTCTTCCATAGTCCCTATATTCATGAATTTCACTGGAGAAGTGATGCCCGGGGAAGACCTGCCCATTTTTTCCATCGTCTCCATATTTCTAAACTTCACTGGGGAAGTGACGCCTATGGAAAAAAATGCCCATGTTTTCCATATTCTTTATATTTCCAAATTTCATTGGGGAAGTGATGACCGCGGAACACATGCCCACTTCTGCCATAGTCTCTAGATTTCAACATTTCCCTGGGGAAGTGGTTACGGGGAAGCCATGTCCAATTTTTCCATAGTCTCTATATTTCTAAATTTCACTAGGGAAGCGATGCCCGGGGAGGACATGCCCATTTTTACCCTTATTTCCAAATTTCACTGGGGTAGTGATGCCCGGGAAAGACAGGCCCATTTCTTCCATAACTTCTAAATATCTAAATTTCACTGGGGAAGTGAAGCCCGTGGAAGGCATGCCCATTTCAGCCATCTTCTCTATATTTCCAAATTTCACTGGGGAAGTGATGCCCAGGGAAGACATTACCATTTTGCCATAGCCTCTATATTTCCGAATTTTACTGGGGAAGTGATGCCAGGGGAAGACATGCCCATTTTTGCCATAGTCTCTATGTTTCCAAATTTCACTAGGGAAGTGATGTCCGGGGAACACACGCCCATTTTTGCCATCGCCTCTATATTTCAAAATTTCACTGGGGTAGACATGCCCATTTTTGCCATAGTCTCTAAATTCCACAATTTCACTAGGGAAGTGATGTTTCCGCGGAAGACATGCCCATCATTGCCACAGTCTCTATATTTCTGAATTTCACTAGGGAAGTGATATTCGCGGAACACATGCCCATTTTAACCATCGCCACTATATTTCCAAATTTCACTGGAGAAGTGATGCACGGGGAAAACATGCCCATTTTTTCCATAGTCTCCTTATTTTCTAATTTCACCGAGGAAGTGATGCCCGGGGAAGACATGCCCATTTTTCCCATAGTCTCTACATTTCTAAATTTCACTAGGGAGGTGATGCCCGGAGAGGACGTGCCTATTTTTGCCATCGTCTCTATATTTCTAAATTTCACTGGGGAAGAGATGCCCGGGGAGGACATGCTCATTTTTGCCATTGTCTCTATATTCCTAAATTTCACTGGGGAAGTGAAGCCCGTGGAAGGCATGTCCATTTTTGCCATATTCTCTATATTTCCAAATGTAACTGGGGAAGTGATGCCAGAGGAAGACATGCCCATTTTGCCATAGTCTCTATATTTCCAAATTTCACTGGGGGAAGACATGCCTATTTCTGCTATAGTCCCTAAATTCCTCAATTTCACTGGGGAAGTGATGCCCGGGGAAGTACTGCCCATTTTTGCCATAGTCTCTCTATTTCCAAATTGAGCTGGGAAAGTGATGCCCGGGAAAGACATGCCCATTTTTGCCATAGTCTTTTTATTTCTATTTTCACTAGGGAAGTGATGCACGGGTACAACATGCCCATTTTCGCCACAGTCTCCATATTTCCTAATATCACTAGGGAAGTGATGCTCAGGGAAGGCATGCCGATTCTTGCCATAGACTCTATATTTCTAAATCTCACTGGGGAAGTGATGACCCGGGCAGACATGCCCATTTTCGTAATAGTCTTTATATTAATAAATTTAACTGAGGACGTGATGTCCGAGGAAGGAATGCCCATTTTTGCCATAGTCTACATTTCTAAATTGAGCTGGGAAAATGATGCCCGGGGAAGATATGCCCATTTTTGCCATAGTCTCTACATTTCTCAATTTCACTGGGAAAGTGATGCCAGGGGAAGACATGACAATTTTTACCATGGTCTCTAAATTTCAAGCTTTCACAGCGGAAGTGATGCCCGGGGAAGACATGCCCATTTTTGCCATGGTCTCCTTATTTTCTAATTTCACTGGAGAAGTGATGCCCGGGGAAGACATGCCCACTTTTGCCATAGTCTCCACATTTCTAAATTTCACTGGGGAGGTGATGCCCGGAGAGGACATGCCTATTTTTGCAATCGTCTCTATATTCCTAAATTTCACTGGGGATGTGAAGCCCGTGAAAGGCATGCCCATTTTTGCCATCTACTCTATATTTCCAAATTTGACTGGGAAAGTGATGCTTGGGGAAGACATGCCCATCTTTGCCATAGTCTTTTTCTTTCTAATTTTCACTAGGAAAGTGATGCCCGGGCAGAATATGCCCATTTTCGCCAGAGTCTCCACATTTCCCAATATCACTAGGGAAGTGATGCCCGGGGAAGACATGCCGATTTTTGCCATAGTCTCTCTATTTCCAAATTGAGCTGGGAAAGTGATGCCCGGGTAAAACATGCCCAATTTTGCCATAATCATTTTCTTTCTAAATTTCACTAGGGAAGTGATGCCCGGGGAGGATATTCCCATTTTTGCCACAGTCTCCATATTTCCTAATTTCACTGGGGAAATGATGCCCGGGGAATACATGCCCATTTTTGCCATAGTCTCTATATTTCTAAATTTCACTAGAGAAGTGATGCCAGGGGAAGACATGCCCATTTGTGCCATCGCCCCTACATTTCCAAATTTCACTGGAGACGTGATGCCAGGGGAAGACATGCCCATTTTTGACATATTCTCCTTATTTCCTAATTTTATTGTGGAAGTGATGCCCGAAGAAGACATGCCCATTTTTGCCATAGTATCTGCATTTCTAAATTTTACTGGGGAGTTAATGCTCGGGGAGGACATGCCTATTTTTGCCATCGTTTCTATATTTCTAAATTTCACTGGGGAAGTGATGCCCGGGGAAGACATGCCCATTTTTATCATAGTCTCTCTATTTCTAAATCTCACTGGGGAAGTGATGCTCGGAGAGGACATGCCTATTTTTGCCATCGTCTCTATATTTCGAAATTTCACTGGGAAAGTGATGCCCGGGGAAGACATGCCCATTTTTGCCATAGTATTTTTCTTTCTAATTTTCACTAGGAAAGTGATGCCCGGGGAGAATATACCCATTTTCGCCAGAGTCTCCACATTTCCCAATATCACTAGGGAAGTGATGCCCGGGGAAGACATGCCGATTTTTGCCATAGTCTATATTGAGATGAAAAAATGATGCCCGGCGAAGACATGCTTATTTTTGCCATGGTCTCTCTATTTCCAAATTGAGCTGGGAAAGTGATGCCCGGGGAAGACATGCCCATTTTTGCCATAGACTTTTTATTTCTAATTTTCACTAGGGAAGTGATGACCGGGGAGAACATGCCCATTTTCGACACAGTCTCCACATTTTCTTATATCAGTGGGGAAGTGAAGGCCGGGGAACAGATGCCCATTTTTGCCACTGTCTCTAAATTTCTCAATTTCACTAGGGAAGTGAGGTCCGGGGAAGTCATGCACATTTTCGCCATAGTCTCTTTATTTCTCAATTTCAGTGTGGAAGTAATGCCCGGGGAAGACACGACAATTTTTACCATAGTCTCTAAATTTCAATCCTTCACTGCGGAAGTGATACCCGGGGAAGATATGCCCATTTTGTTAAAGTCTGTATATTTATAATTTTACTGGGGAAGTGATGTATGTGGAAAACATGCCCATTTTTGCTATCACGCCTATATTTCCAAATTTCACTGGAAAAGTGATGCCCGGGGAAGACATGCCGATTCTTGCCATAGAATCTATATTTCTAAATTTCAATGGGGAAGTGATGCCCGGGGTAGACATGCCCATTTTTCCATCGTCTCTATATTTCGAAATTTCACTGGGGAAGTGATGCCCGGGGAAGACATGCCCATTTTGCCATAGTCTCTATATTTCCTAATTTCATTGGGGAAGTGATGCCCGGGTAAGACATGCCCATTTTATGCCATAGTCTCTACATTTCTAAATTTCACTGAGGAAGTGATGCCCGTGGAGGACGTGCCTATTTTTGACATTGTCTCTATATTGCTAAATATCACTAGGGAAGTGATGCCCCTGGAAGACATGCCCATTTTTGCGATGGTCTTTTTATTCCTAAATTGAAATAGGAAAGTGATGCCCGGGTAACACATGCACATTTTTCCCATAGTCTCCTCATTTCCTAATTTCACTGGGGAAGTGCTGCCCTGGGAAGTCATGCCGATTTTTGCCATCGCCTCTATATTCCCAAATTTCACGGGGGAAGACATGCCCATTTTTGCCATCGTCTCTAAATTCCTCAATTTCACTAGGGAAGTGATGCCCGGGGAAGACATGCCCATTTTTGCCATAGACTCTCTATTTCCAAATTGAGCAGGGAAAGTGATGCCCGGGGAAGACCTACCTATTTTTGCCTAGTCTTCATATTGCTAAATTTCATTAGGGAATTGATGCTCGGGGAGGACATTCCCATTTTTGCACACAGTCTCCATATTTCCTAATTTCACTGGGGAAGTGATGCCCGGGGAAGACATGTCCATTTTTGCCATGAACTCCTTATTTTCTAATTTCACTGGGGAAGTGATGCCCGGGGAAGACATGCCCATTTTTGCCATAGACTCCACAATTCTAAATTTCACTGGGGAGGTGATGCTCGGAGAGGACATGCCTATTTTTTCCATCGTCTCTATATTTCGAAATTTCACTGAGCAAGTGATGCCCGGGGAAGACATGCCAATTTTTGCTATTGTCTCTATATTCCTAAATTTCACTGGGGATGTGGAGCCCGTGGAAGGCATGCCCATTTTTGCCATATTCTCTATATTTCCAAATTTCACTGGGAAAGTGATGCCTGGGGAAGTCATGCCCATTTTGCCATAGTCTCTATATTTCTTAGTTTTACTGGGGAAGTGATGCCCGGAGAAGAAATGCCCATTTTTCCCATAGCCCATATGTTTCTAAATTTCACTAGGGAAGTGATGTCCGGGGAACACATGCCCATACTTGCCATCGCCACTATAATTCCAAATTTCACTGGAGAGGCGATTTACGGGGAAGATATGCCCATTTTTGCCATAGTCTCTATATTCCTAAATTTCACTGAGGAAGTGGAGACCGTGGAAGGCATGCCCATTTTTGCCATCTTCTCTATATGTCCAAATTTCACTGGGAAAGTGATGCCTGGGGAAGTCATGCCCATTTTGCCAGGGTCTCTGGATTTCCCAATTTTACTCGGAAAGTGATGCCCGGGGAAGACATACCCATTTTTGCCATAGTCTTTTTCTTTCTAATTTTCACTAGGAAAGTGATGCCCGGGGAGAATATTCCCATTTTCGCCACAGTCTCCACATTTCCTAATATAACTAGGGAAGTGATGCCCGGGGACGACATGCCGATTTTTGCCATAAACTCTATATTTCTAAATTTCACTGTGGAAGTGATGACCCGGGAAGTCATGCACATTTTCGCCATAGTCTCTTTATTTCACAATTTCAGTGTGGAAGTAATGCCCGGGGAAGACACAACAATTTTTACCATAGTCTCTAAATTTCAATCCTTCACTGCGGAAGTGATACCCGGGGAAGATATGCCCATTTTGTTCAAGGCTGTATATTTCTAAATTTCACTGGGGAAGTGATGTATGTGGAAAACATGCCCATTTTTGCCATAGGCTCTACATTTCTAAATTTTACTGGGAAAGCAATGCTCGGGGAGAACATGCCTATTCTTGCCATCGTCTCTATATTTCTAAATTTCACTGGGGAAGTGGTGCCCCGGGAAGACATGCCCATTTTTGTCATATACTCTATATTTCTAAATCTCACTGGAGAAGTGAATCCCGCGGAAGGCAGGCCCATTTTTGCCATCTTCTCTATATTTCCAAATTTCACTGGGCAGTGATGCCCGGGGAAGGTATGCCCATTTCGCCATAGTCTACATATTTCTTAAATTTACTGGGGAAGTGATGCCCGGGGAAGACATGCCCATTTTTGCCATATTCTCTATATTTCTAAATTTCAATAGGGAAGTGATGTCCGGGGAAGAAATGACCAATTTTGCCATAGTCTCTGTCTTCCTAAATTGAACTGCGAATGTGATGCCCGGGTAAGACATGCCCATTTTTGCCATAGTCTTTAAATTTCTAAATTTCACTAGGGAATTGATGCCTGGGGAGGACATGCCCATTTTTACCACAGCCTCCTTATTTCCTACTTTTCTGGGAAGTGATGCCCGGGGAAGACGTGCCCATTTTGCCATATACT
>NC_046661.1:20089270-20090292 GCF_010883055.1 Belonocnema kinseyi
CAGTGAAATTTGGAAATATAGAGACGATGGCAAAAATGGGCGTGTCTTCCTCAGGAATCAATTCCCCAGTGAAATTTGGAAATATAAAGACGATGGAAAAAATGAGAATGCCTTCCCCGGGCATCACTTCCCCAGTTAAATTGGGAAATATAGAGACGATGGAAAAAATGGGCAGGTCTTCCACTGGCATCACTTTCCCAGTGAAATTTAGAAATATAGAGTATATGGCAAAATGGGCATGTCTTCCCGGGGTATCAGTTCAACAGTGCAATTTAGAAATATAGAAACGATGGCAAAATAGGCAAGTCTTCCCCGGGCATCACTTCCCTAGTGAAATTAGGAAATAAGAAGACTGTGCTAAAAATGGGCATGTCCTCCCCGGGCATCACTTCCCTAGTGAAATTTAGAAATATCAAGACTATGGCAAAAATGGGCATGTCTTCCACGGGCATCACTTCCCCAGTGAAATTTGGAAATATAGAGACGATGGCAAAAATGGGCATGTCTTCTCCGAGCATCACTTCCCCAGTGAAATTTGGAAATATAGAGACGATTACAAAAATGGGCATGTCTTCCACGGGCATCACTTCCAAAGTGAAATTGAGAAATATAGACTATGGCAAACACAGGCATGTCTTCCCCGGGCATCGCTTTCTCAGTGAAATTTAGAAATAAAGAGACGATGGCAAATATGGGCATGTCTTCCCCGGGCATCACTTCCCCAGTGAAATTTGGAAATATAGAGGCGATGGAAAAAATGGGCATGTCTTCCACGGGCATCACTTCCCAGTGAAATTTAGAAGAAAAGAGTATATGGCAATAATGGGCATGTCTTCCCCGGGCATCACTTCCCAAGTAAAATTTGGAAATATAGAGAAGATGACAAAAATGGGAATGTCTTCCACGGGCATCACTTTCTCAGTGAAATTTAGAAATATAGAGACGATGGCAAATATGGGCATGTCTTCCACGGGCATCACTTCCCCATAGAAATTTGGAAATATAGAGACGATGGCAAATAT
>NC_046661.1:20090392-20124829 GCF_010883055.1 Belonocnema kinseyi
GCCATCGTCTCTATATTTCCAAATTTCACTGGAGAAGTGATGCCCGGAGAAGACATGCCTATTTTTGCCATAGTCTCTATATTTCTCAATTTCACTGGAGAAAAAGCATGCCATTTTTGTCCATAGACTCTATATTTCTAAATTTCACTGGGGAAGTGATGCCCCGGGAAGACATGCCCATTTTGCCATACACTTTATATTTCTAAATTTCGCTGGGGAAGTTATGCCAGTGGATGACCTGCCCATTTTTTCCATCGTCTCTATATTTCCCAATTTAACTGGGGAAGTGATGCCCGGGGAAGACATTCTCATTTTTTCCATCGTCTTTATATTTCCAAATTTCACTGGAGAATTGATGCCCGAGGAAGAGACGCTCATTTTTGCCATCGTCTCTATATTTCCAAATTTCACTGGAGAAGTGATGCCCGTGGAAGATATGCGATATTTGCCATCGTCTCTATATTTCCAAATTTCTCTGGGGAAGTGATGCCCGGGGAAGACATGCCCATTTTTACCATCGTCTCTATATTTCCCAATTTCACTGGGGAAGTTATGCCCGGGGAAGGCATGCCATTTTTGTCCATATACTCTATATTTCTAAATTTAACTGGGGAAGTGATGCCCTTGGAAGACATGCCCATATTTGCCATCGTCCCTATATTTCTAAATTTCGCTGAGAAAGTGATGCCCGGGGAAGACATGCCTGTGTTTGCCATGGTCTATATTTCTCAATTTGTCTTTGGAAGTGATGCCCGTGGAAGACATCCCCATTTTTGCCATCATCTCTAAATGTCTCAATTTCAATAGGGAAGTGATGTCCGGGGAAGACATGCCCATTTTTGCTATAGTCTGTATTTATTAATTTAGCTGGGAAAGTGATGTCCGTGGAAGTCACGCCCACTTTTGCTATAGTCTTTATATTTCTAAATTTCACTAGGGAAGTGATGCCCGGGGAGGACATGCACATTTTTGCCTCTTTCTCCATATTTCCTAATTTCACTGCGGAAGTTATATCCCGGGAAGACATGCCCATTTTTGCAATTGACTCTATATTTCTAAATTTCACTGGGGAAGTGATGCCCGTGGAAGACATGCCCATTTTTGCGATCGTCTCTATATCTCCCAATTTCAATGTGGAAGTGATGACCCGGGAAGACATGCCCCTTTTCGTCATAGTCTTCATATTTATAAATTTCACTAGGAAAGTGATGCCCGGGGAAGACATGCCCATTTTTTCCATAGTCTCCTTATTTCCTAATTTCACTGGAGAAGTGATGCCCGTGGAAGACATGCCCATTTTTGCCATAGTCTCTACATTTCTAAATTTTACTATGGACGTGATGCCCGGGGAGTACATGCCTATTTTTTCCATCGTCTCGATATTTCTAAATTTCATTGGGGATGTGATGCCCGGGGAAGACATGCCCATTATTGCCATATACTCTTTACTTCTAAATTTCACTGTGAAGTGATGCCCGTGGAAGACATGCCCATTTTTTCCGTCGCCTCTATATTTCCAAATTTCACTGGGGAAGTGATGCCCGGGGAAGACATGCCCATATTTGCCATCGTCTCTTTATTTCTAAATTTCACTGAGAAAGCGATGCCCGGGGAAGACATGCCTGTGTTTGCCATAGTCTATATTTATCAATTTCACTTTGGAAGTGATGCCCGTGGAAGACATGCCCATTTTTGTGATCGTCTCTATATTTCCAAATTTCACTGGGGAAGTGATGCTCGGAGAAGACATGCCCATTTTTGCCATCGTCTCTATATTTCCAAATTTCACTAGGGAAGTGATGCCCGTGGAAGACATGCCCATTTTTGCAATAGTCTTGATATTTCTAAATTTCACTAGGGAAGTGATGCCCGGGGAGGACATGCCCATTTTTAGCGCAGTCTTCTTATTTCCTAATTTCACTAGGGAAGTGATGCCCGGGGAAGACATGCCTATTTCGCCATCGTTTCTATATTTCTAAATTTCACTGGGGAAGTGATACCCCGGGAAGACATGCCCATTTTGCCATATACTCTATATTTCTAAATTTCACTGGGAAAGTGATGCCAGTGGAAGACCTGCCCATTTTTTCCATCGTCTCTATATTTCCCAATTTAACTGGGGAAGTGATGCCCGGGGAAGACATTCTCATTTTTTCCATCGTCTTTATATTTCCAAATTTCACTGGGGAATTGATTCCCGAGGAAGACACGCCCATTTTTGCCATCGTCTCTATATTTCCAAATTTCACTGGAGAAGTGATGCCCGGAGAAGACATGCCTATTTTTGCCATAGTCTCTATATTTCTCAATTTCACTGGAGAAGTGCTGTCCGGGGAAGGCATGCCATTTTTGTCCATAGACTCTATATTTCAAAATTTCACTGGGGAATTGATGCCCGTGGAAGACATGCGATATTTGCCATCGTCTCTATATTTCCAAATTTCTCTGGGGAAGTGATGCCCGGGGAAGATATGCCCATTTTTACCATCGTCTATATATTTCCCAATTTCACTGGGGAAGTTATGCCCGTGGAAGGCATGTCATTTTTGTCCATAGACTCTATATTTCTAAATTTAACTGGCGAAGTGATGCCCGTGGAAGACATGCCTATTTTGCCATCGTCTCTATATTTCTAAATTTCACTGGGGAAGTGATGCCCCGGGAAGACATGCTCATTTTGCCATGTACTCTATATTTCTAAATTTCACTGGGGAAGTAATGCCAGTGGAAGACCTGCCCATTTTTTCCATCGTCTCTATATTTCCCAATTTAACTGGGGAAGTGATGCCCGGGGAAGACATTCTCATTTTTCAATCGTCTTTATATTTCCAAATTTCACTGGGGAATTGATGCCCGAGGAAGACACGCCCATTTTAGCCATCGTCTCTATATTTCCAAATTTCACTGGAGAAGTGATACCTGGAGAAGACATGCCTATTTTTGCCATAGTCCCTATATTTCTCAATTTCACTGGAGAAGTGCTGCCCGGGGAAGGCCTGCCATTTTTGTCCATAGACTCTATATTTCTAAATTTCACTGGGGAAGTGATGCCCGTGGAAGACATGCGATATTTGCCATCGTCTCTATATTTCCAAATTTCTCTGGGGAAGTGATGCCCGGGGAAGACATGCCCATTTTTACCATCGTCTCTATATTTCCCAATTTCACCAGGGGAAGTTATTCCCGGGGAAGGCATGCCATTTTTGTCCATAGACTCTATATTTCTAAATTTTACTGGGGAAGTGATGCCCATGGAAGACATGCCCATATTTGCCATCGTCTCTATATTTCGAAATTTCACTGAGAAAGTGATGCCCAGGGAAGACATGGTGTTTGCCATAGTCTATATTTCTCAATTTCACTGGGGAAGTGATGCCCGTGGAAGACATGCCCATTTTTGTCATCGTCTCTATATTTCCAAATTTCACTGGGGAAATGATGCTCGGAGAAGACATGCCCATTTTTGCCATCGGCTCTATATTTCCAAATTTCACTGGGGAAGTGATGCCCGTGGAAAACATGCCCATTTTTGCCATAGTCTTTATATTTCTAAATTTCACTAGGGAAGTGATGACCGGGGAGCACATGCCCATTTTTACCACAGTCTTCTTATTTCCTAATTTCACTGGGGAAGCGATTCCCGGGGAAGAGATGCCCATATTTGCCATAGACTCTATATTTCTAAGTTTCACTGGGGAAGTGATGCCCGTGGAAGACATGTCCATTTTTGCCATCGTCTCTATATTTCCAAATTTCACTGGGGAAGTGATGTCCGGGGAAGACATTCCCACTTTTGCGATCGTCTCTATATTTCCCAGTTTCCATGGGGAAGTGATGACCCGGGAAGACATGCCCATTTTCGTCATAGTCTTTATATGTATAAATTTCACTAGGGAAGTGATGTCCGGCGAAGTCATGCCCATTTTTCCCATAGTCTCTATATTTCTAAATTGAGCTGGGAATGTGATGCCCGGGGAAGACATGCCTAGTTTTGCTGTAGTCTTTATATTTCTAAATTTCACTAGGGGAGTGATGCCCGGGGAGGACATGCCCATTTTTGCCATAGTTTGAAGCTTTGACAAAATTGGTCTTTTAATCCCGAAGAGATAACTTCTAAATGAAGACTTAATTTTTACCTAAAGACATGAATTTGTAGCCAAAGAGTTGTATTTATAACCAAATAGAAACACTTTCAAACAAAAATACACAAATTTTCATTGAAAAAGTTCTATTTTAACGTTTGGATGGTGGCATACACTTTTGTTTAATTTTTGAAGCAACCAGTTGAAGTTTTAAGCCAGAGGAAGTTTTTAGCAGACAATTCAATTTTTAAGAAGTACATTAACTTTTGGCCATAAGAGATGATTTTTTACCAAAAAATATTCATTATCCATAGACAAAGAAACATGTTCAACAAGCAATTAAATTTTCGACGAAAATATAAAACATTGCAAAAAAACAATTGAGCTTTCAATAAGGAATCAAACCATTCTTAAAGATTTCAACAGATTTTTAAAGATTTCAACAGATTTTCAAAGATTTCAAAAATTTTCTGAGATTTCCGATTTGAAACAGGGAATGTTGGTTTAGAATTATAATTCTGTGTTGGAACATCAGATAATTTTTGTTTACAAGAATTCTTATTCTGCCTTGAGCAGGTAATTTAAAAAAAATTATGAATCTGACTTTAAAAAGGGATTTTTTCTGTGATTCTACTGTTCACGTAGAAAGAGGCATGCATGCCAATACAAAATTTTAGCTACTGAAAAATTTCGAATCGATTGTACATTAAATTTATCCGTTTGCGTTTACAAGATTTAATAAAGTTCGATTGCTGGATTAGGGACAGAAAGTTAAGATCGTAATTGCTACAATATATTTTACAAGTAATGTTCAGAAAAATTGTAATTAATTTGATCACAAACTAAGTTGTATATCGATGCTTGCAATAGGAACTTGAAACACGCAAAATCATAAATTAAAATAATTTTATTTTCAATTGTGCGGACCTTACTCATTATTACTACAAGTATCACAGAGTAGTGATTAAAAGCACGTCGACTCATCGATACTCGCTCCTTATTTTGCTTATTGTATCCTAGTATACTTATAGGATAAATTTCAATCGCTTCTCACCGCTACCTGTTTAGTGAAATTAAACTACATACGATTAGTTTGAAACTGGGACCTTCTTTTTGATATTTTTGTAATGTCTAGTTATTTTACATATTCAAATATATTTCCGTATATTCCAAATTCTTATTTTAAGTTAAATATTGATACTCCAGAGTAAATCGTTCCTCCACTTCACAGCCTAAAATGCTCTCAAAACCTGAGCTATAGGATATTTTTCATGAAAATAAGGAAATAATGGGAAAATAAATTCTTTGGAAAAACATCAATACAGCTATCCTATTGAATTTCATATGAAATGCTTTCAATTTCTAAACTTTCAGTTGATAAAATAAATAAAAATAAAATTGTAACCAATCATAGAATAGTTGCATTTCCCCCTAAATATCTAATTCTTAAGCCAAAAAATCTCATTTTCAGAAAAATAGTTAAATTTTCTAATGGAATAGTAAAATTTTCAGTTGAAAAATTGATTATCAACCTATAATATCATAACAAAAAAAAATAATTTTCAACAAAAGTGTTTAAGTTTTAACTGCAAGTAGATGAAGTTTAAAGAAAAAAAGTAAACGAAAAACGAAACAAAAAATGTTTAAATTGAGAAAAGTTGTCTCTTCGAAATACAACCTCTACTATAAATCTACGTGAAGCACTTTTTTCTGAATTCGGAAGCAGGTAATTTTAAATTGTGATGGATGTTTAGTTGGAACAGAGATTTTTAAAACTCCTTTCTTCTCAATCACAGTTTTAATTCTTTAAAAAAATTCTCGTTCAATGTGAAAAATTCCCTGTTCCAAGTAAAATTATATTTCTTTGATGAAACTCCCTCCTGAAAAAAATGATAATTATTTTAACTCACATACTCTGCAATTGTAGGTAAAGTAGATATCATTTTTCGAAATTGAACAAAATTATTAAAATAATGAATATAATGAGTCAGCTGAATCTTATTCAATCAGTCAGCCGCGATACAATAAAATAAATAAAATACAATTTTCAATACACTTAAATTTAATTGTATTCTACATTTCAGAGAAGAATGCTCAAATGAAATAAATCCAAGTTTTTCAGTTTTTCCGGTTTTTCCCGGTCAAGTTTTTTAATTTTCCCGATCAACTGAATGTAAAATTTTCATATTTGCCGCTAAACGAAACACATTTATTTAAATTCATGACGTTTATTCTAAACATCGTTCAACACAACAGAGCAAAAAATTGAAAAATAAATGAATTTTCAAACAAATACTTAAATTTCCCACTACTAGAAAAGATCAGTTTATTATAAAGAATGGAATGGTTAAAGTTTTATTTTTAAAAATTAACAAATAAAGTGAATTTTCAACTAAAGTGACGAACCTTTGACTGGAATAGTTAATGCAATAGTTAATGAATTTTCAATCACATCTATAGAATAAACAATCGGAATAAGTTACTTTATTTTTCACAAGGACAAAAAAAAATTTCCCAAAAATATAAATGTCAAGAAGAGTTATATAGATTTTTAAACAAAGTGATGAATTTTTAACTAAAATTTTAAAACTTTGTCTTCGAAATAGAGGAATTTTAAATCGGAAAGATGAATTTTCAAGTAAAACGATTATTTTTTTACTAGAATAATTGAACTTAAAAAAAATGAATTTCCAACACAGAAGATTCATTTTGACCAAAAAATATGAATTTTCAACTAAAGAAGATCATTTTTTAACCAAAAATTGAATAACTAAATTTTTAGTCATAAAATAAATGTTCAACCAAAGAAATTAATTTTTCTTTCAAATGATGAATCTTCGACCAAAAGAAAAAATTTATTTAGAGAGTTTAACTTTCAGCCAAGTTTAAAAAAGATAATTTTAAAAGAAAAAAGTCGATTTTTCAACAAGGTATGCGGATTTTCAACGATATAGTTGAATTTTTAATTTAAAAAGACAAATTATTATTAAAATTGTTGAATTTTGAACTTCTATATCTAAATTTTCAATAAAAAATGGACAATTATATTTGCCACCAAAAAGATAAATTTTAAAATAAAATACATTTTTAAACAAATAGTTAAATTTCTGGATAAAAATATTTATTTCAAAACAAATAGTAGAATTTACATTTAAAAAAAAATACAATTTCATCCAAAAATATAAGTTAAAGTTTTTGGTAAAAATGTAACTATTGCCAAACAACAGAAAACAGCATTTTGGGTAAAAAAAATTTTTGATAACAAAATTCCAGTTCTTTTAAAGAAAAAAAACAAGTTTTCGACCAAATAGCTCATTTTTGGACCATAGAACTAAATTTTAATTAAAATGATAAAACTTCTAAGACAAAAATTAATTTTTATATGTTTTATATTTTAATTGCAAGAACGAGATTAACTAACAAAAATTATTTTCTACAAAAAAACGTCGATCTTTTACCAAAATGTCGTTTTTTTTTAATACAAAAATTTTCAATTTACACAAAGAGGCATATTTAATCCTTATTATTAAATTTTCAATTCGAAAAGGTGAATTGCAACCCAAAGTGAGACGATTAAATTGACAATAGAACAAATTAATTTTCAATCAAGCTGATGAATATTTTGAGGTAAAATTCTGAATCTTATACTGGAATAGTTAATTTTGCCCTCCCAAAAAAATGAATATTAATTTACAACCAAATAGATCAATTTTGATCCAAAAATAGAATAGTTGAATTTTTCGCTAAAAATCTAGTTCTTAAAAAAACTGATTTTCAGAAAAATTGTTCAATTTTTTACTAGAATAGTTAAATTTTTAGTTGAAAAATTGATTTTCAACAATGTAGTTATATTTTAAAAAACAAATCAATTTTCAAGTAAAATGATGAATCTCGCAACAAAAAAATTAATTTTTAACAAAAATGTTTAGCTTTGAACTGCATCTGGATAAATTTTCAAGAAAAAAGGTAAATTGATAACGAAGAATGCGAAACAAATATATTAAAATTCATAAAACGGATTTTCAACAAAAGAAAGAAATATAATTTTTTTTGTAATTGACGATTACAGTGAAACTCTTCTATAGCGCCAATTTTGGGGCTGACCGTGGGTGGGAACTAACTCATTATAACCTGCTCAGCTTTTGTTTATTCATGCTTGAGTGCTCGCTTGAATGACAGCCGCATATCCCACGCACCCCGCGCAGCTCCTGTTACATCTACATGCGGCGCGGCCTTAATTCACGGAAGGGCTATAGAAGGGAGGGCTATTGAAGAGTTTCACTGTATACTTTCAGTTGAAGAAATTAATTGCCAACAAAACTGATGAATTTTCAACTAAAATGATGAATCTTAGACTGGAATAGTTAAATAATATACACCCAAAATCTGGATTTTCAAAGATAAAGAAAAATTTGCTACAAAAAAAGGAAGTTTCTTTGCAGAGTACACAAGTCTCATACAAATAGTTTAATTTCCGAATAAAACATATAAATTGTCGATCAGATTGTTGAATTTTTATTTAAAAGAAATATACACTTTCGACAAAAAATATAGTAGTTAAAAATTCTGGTAAAAAGCAAATTCTCAATAAAAAAAAAAAACAAAAACGAATTTTGAGCAAAAAAGTTAAATGTTCAAATCAAACAACTGAATTTTTAGTTCAAAAAATTGATTGGTTAGATTGCAGAATAAGGGCGTCACCTGTTCCCTCTATTTTGGCAGGAGAAAAATTTTATTTGGCAACAAAATATTAGAATCTTTAATTGAACGATAAATGAATCGATTTGATGAGGCAAAAATTAAAAATTATTGTTACTTTTGTTACTACGATGTCTCAGATATGGATCTGTCACGCTATATCGTAATGATCATCTTTGACGAAATTTTGAAAATGGGTAGTGATTTTACCAACATTATTCTTTTTACTAGTCATAGAGGTGCCTTTCCGCCCGCACGAAACGTTAGAAAAGGGTAGAAGTTTTGACCAGATTATTTTATTGACCTGTCAAATGGGTCTTTCTGACCGCTTGGATGTTCAAACGCACCTAAACGGTCATTTTAATATGATCATTCCGATATCGTGACATACCCATATTTAAGATATCGTAGTAACAAAAGTAACAATACAATTTACAATTTATATTTCTTCTTTGAAATATAAATTATACTCTAAAACTTACTTGAAGTACTTATACTTATCTCAAATTTCGAAAAGAGCACCTTCAAATTGTAACGAATGCAGATGCCAAACATTCGCTGATCCAAGTGAAATTTTATTTCTCCACGAAAAATCCTTGTCCTATAATAAAAACGATAGCTCTCTTCTAAAATTCCCTGTTACAAGTCAGGATAGATGAGCAGTAAACGAATAAAATAAGACACCACTTATCCCAAACAACACTTCTAACCTCCGAATTTCGATGGCGCATTGTAATCGCGTGTTTACAACCGATCGACATCAACCGGCAGCGTTCGGTTTCAGTCGTGTCACTTCGATGACCTTTGCCAAACGTCGTGTATTAATGTTAACAAAAAGATCTCCTCCAGTTGAAAAGAGATAAGTGATCAGAGAAAGAGAGAGAGAGAGAGATCAATTGTCGCTGAACTGAATACTGATGCCCCCTTTAAAGAATAATTTAGCTTTATTATTTCGTTTGTTAGCAGTGTCGAAAAGTACACTCGGAGCCCCGGGGCGCAGGGCTGAAAATAAATTTTTTGGTCCACTTCGAAACTGATCACAGAACGGTCCCCCTAACACTATTGTACCCTGTACTTGAAAAATGTATATAATAATATGAAAGCTTCCTAGAGGCAGGTATTTGAAAAAAACAACGCGAAAACCCGGGAATTTCTGTTAAAGGAAACTATAAAAATAATCAGGGCTGCTACGCAGTCACTGTATGGCAACAGGGAAAAATCGCAAAAATGAATGATAACTTTTAAAAATCCTAAACAATTTTGTTTTAATAATTTGTTTATAGGACTTGACAATTAAGTGTAATTTCACGAAAATATCATGAAAAAATATAATATTCAAATTTTTATTCAAACGACACAAAAAACAGGAAAAAATATCGAAATTTCGATCCGAATGTTTCAACATCCATGATTAAATCACAAAATAAGAATTATAATTTTCAAAAAGTCCTCAATAATTTTATCTACACAATTTTTTATTGTACTTCACAATTTAGTTGAGTTTTACGAAAATACAATGGAAAAAGGGAAAAATCAAATTTTGATTAAAAAGATTGAAAAGACAGGGAAAAAATCTCTAAAAAGGGAATTATAATTTTTCAAAAGTCGTAAGATAATTTATTTTTTCTAGTTTCTGATTGTGCCTGACAATTATGTTTAATTCTACGAAAACACAGTGGATAAATAGAAATGTCAAATTTTAATACAAACGTTTCAAAATACGATGAAACATCTCAAAAAGCAATTATAACTTTTGAAAAGTCCGAAATAATAATTTTATTTTAGCCATTTTTTTTGACTTGATAATTTAGTTTAATTTCACGAAAATACTGTTGAAAATATAAACATTTAAATTTTGATCCAAAAGATTGAAAATACAGGAAAAAATCTCAAAAAGGAATTAAAACATTTAAAAGGCCTACACATTATTATTTAAAAATTTAATGATTGAACTTGACAAATCAGTTTAATTTTAAGAAAATTCCGTGGAGAAATAGAAAATTAAAATTTGAATTCAATCGACTCAAAAAACTGGAAAAAATCTAAAGAAGGATTATAAGTTTTAAAAAGTTTAAAATAATTTTATTTCAACCATTTTTTTATAGAACTCAAACATTTAGTTAGATTTTATCCATTTTTTGGGTAGGGCTTGTAATTTTAGTTTAATTTTACGAAAATACTATGGAAAATTTGAAAATTTAAATTCTGTTTCAAACGATTCAACATAAAGAAAAAATTTTCAAAAAAGGGTTTATAATTTTTGAAAAGTCATAACAAATGTTATTTTTTCCATGTTTTGGCAGGGCTTGACAATGTAGTTTAATTTTACGAAAATACAGTGGAAAAAAAGAACGTTTAAATTTTTGATCCAAACGATTCAAAATTCGTGGAAAAATCTCAAAAAGGTATTATATCTTTTAAAAAATCTTCAAAAATTTAATTTTAACAATTTCGCGTAGGACTGGACATTTTGGTAATTTAATTTGACAAAAATACAGTGGAAAAATTGAAATTTCAATCCAAACGTTCCCAATACGTGAAAAAATCTCAAAAAGGAATTATAACTTTTGAAAAGTCCTGAATAATAATGTTATTTTAAAATTTTTTTCGGGGATTTGACAATTTAGTTTAAGTTCACGAAAATACCGTGGAAAGTTTCAAAATTTTAATTCTAATCCAAACGAATTAAAAAGCAGGAAAAAATCTCCAAAATGAATTATAACTTTTAACATTCCTAAACAATGTTATTAACATTTTTTTTATTGGATTTAAAAATGTAGTCGAATTTAATGAAAATACAGTGGAAAAATAGAAAATTCAAATTTTCATCCAAACGATTCAAAATACAGGTACAAATCTCAAAAAGGAATTATAGCTTTTAAAAGTATCAAACCAATTTTATTTAAAATCGTTTTGATTATACTTAGCAATTTAGTTAACTTTCACGAAAGACCGTGGAAAAAGATCAAATTCCAAGTTCTATCCAAACGATTCAAAATACAGGAAAAGATCTCAAAAAGGAATAATTCATTCATTCATTTAATTGACGAGCAAGAAGCCCAATTACAGATGTATTCTACAGAGAGTATTTAATTGCTAGTTAACCTAAACCTAAACTAAATATTATCTTAATCTAAACTTACGTAAAATTGACTAGAATGTACGACCTAACACTAGCATAGAAACGGGGGTATGAAGGGCCAAAAACAGTAAGTCCTTCCTTATATACATCGTTTGCGATTCTGGTCATTCGCGATATTGGTGAATGTTCGCCGAAACTAGATCTGAAGTTATCTAAATGAAATGTGTGAGATATATAAGTGGAGCTTCGCAGGGATCTACCCGGTACATGTAGGTGTAAACTGTCAAGTAATTGAGGACAAGTTATGTTTCTATTGACTAACTTGTGCATTAATAGAATATCTTGCGCTTTTCGATGTGACTTCAGAGAAACGATATTTAAAGCAACATATTTAGACCTTTAGCGGTACAATAATAAATATGCTGGAGGAAAGAGATTTTATCATCTACAAAAATTCCATGTTCTCGCATTACATGAATAGTTTCGACGACAGATCCATCTATCAGGTATTGGAATTCAAAAGGATATATTTTTCGTGAAAAACGCATCATTTTACACTTAGAAATATTTAAAGTCATCCCATTTTCCAGACATCACATTCATACGGCGGTAATATCTTTTTGAACTGCAACAGCGTCCTCAAGGGATATAATGATAGTGTACATTTTTAATCATCAGCAAAAAGTAAGGCCATAACAATGTTAAATATTTGTATGATATCATTAACACAGATATTAAATAACAGCGGGCCCATGTGTAATCCTTGAGGCACGCCAGACGTTGCAGTAAATTCGCGGGAGTACACGCCCTTGAACTTCACAGCAAGCCGCCAGCCTCTCAGATAACTATTGAACCATTCTAATAAATTTCCATGAATTCCAAATGCCTCTAGTTTCTGGATCAATCTCGTGTGATTAACCTTGTCGAAAGCGCGAGAAAAGTCAGTATAAAGTACATCAACTTGCTTATTATCATCAAGCGCCTCCGCAATAAATTGAGTGTATAAAATAAGGTTAGTGCACGATGACCTTCCAGAAATAAACCCATGCTGCTCCTCGACAATAAAATGTTGGCACCAAATTGAAAGTTTGTCTGTCAAGATACTCTCAAAGATTTTTGCGATTGTGTTTATTATATTTATCGGTCGATAGTTCTTAACATCCGATTTATCATCTGCTAACAGCGTGACTAGATTTCCATTGAGAAGGTTAGAAACCGGTAGATAAGGATTTAGTAAAAAGGTACCAAATTGGCCTAAATATTGCACAGCAGCAGTTTTTATAGAAAAGAGGAGGGATGCCATCGGGACCAGGACCTTTTTTGCAGTTTATTACACTGATCCTCTCAAAAACTTCTGACAAGGCGATTTCAACATTATTAATATCAAGTGTAGAGCTATTTGTTTAAATTCGGGTAGAGTATTCGTCTGATATATGGAATCAAAGTTTTCTGCAAATAAATTGGCGATTTCCTGATCAGTTCTGACTTGTTTGTCTTCCAGGTGCATCACGTTAGGCATGTCACTGTAAGATCTATTATTATTGACACGTTTCCAAAAGTGTTTCGGGTTTCTATAAATACTGTGCTCTACATTATTAATATGAACATTACGACAAGTTTTAAGTAAAAGTTTGCACGCAGCCCTTAAGTTAGAGAAAAGGTCGCGATCCGTCTGATTCCCTAAAGTCTTAAATCGATAATGAGCAGCTCTCTTTTGGGCAAGCATATTAACTAAGTCTCGAGAAAAATATACAGGGTATTTATCGCTACGTGTTTTTCGCCATGGTACATATAATTCAATTAAGTCATACATGATCGCGTAAAAATAAGTGACACAATCATCTATAGATAATTGAGTAAGCAATGCATCCCAATCTACTGTACCCAGAAACGGAATTATTGAGTTATAATCAGCATTTTTGAAATCTAGATAAAAGTATGTATCAGAACTTGATGCAGTTATTTGCTTTGGGAGACAAATATCTAGTGGAGGGTGGTATGTATCGCTGGGCAAGAGAGGATCAAGACATTGGTGCACAGTAGTTGCATAAAGTGATGTAAACACCAAATCCAGAATCTTACCCGATGTTTTTTGCACTTGACTTTTTTGAAAAAGGTTATAAAAACCGCATGTGTCAAAAAGCGCGTTTGCGCTCTCTCTTGCAGAAGGCAAGGCCCCGCTGCTGGAGAGCATACGTACTCCTCGATCGTCATTGGTCCAGCGGATGTTCGAGATGTTATAGTCGCCAACGATGAATGTAGCCGTAGGTTTAGTAGACTTAAGAGCAGATTCTGTAGCGGTGCAGTGGTTAAAATAAACTTCTGGACGTGATAGTGGCGGAATGTAAGCAGTTCCAAGCAAAATTAGTTCATTTCCATTTAAGACTGTTACAAAAATCTGTTCGACAGAAGTAACTGATGATCGATATTCGAAGCTTCGAAATTTCGAGTTCACCGCAATTAGTACTCCCCCACCTCGTTCAAAGGTACTTGAAGTTACTCAGCGTTGAAGTGATTGGAATTGAGCCACTATTCAGTCAAAACAATAACGTCGTATGTAAATTCCGAGAGAGAAATAGCATTCTGCAGGTTGATAAGTTTAGTTCGTAGGCCACAAACATTTTGGTAGTAAATGTTGTGGTTACACAGTGAGTCACAGTGTTTACTTGGTGCAGTTCGTATTTCCTGTTGCCGGCTGGTGGTATCGTTCAATTGTAACTGATCAAGAAATCTGCCAGAAGAACGTTTCAACAAATACTATTGCTATTCGCGAGCATAGTATATTCTATTGGCAGCTCTCGACAGAGATTTCTTGTAGGATAAACTGTCTTTGCTGAATAAATAATAACTTTTTAAAAGTCCTGAATAATTTTATTTTAACCATTTTATAATGGACTTTCAAATTTAGTTAAATTTTACGAAAATGCAGTGGAACAATAGAAAATTCCAATTTTAATCTAAACGATTCAACATACAGGAAAAATTCATAAATTATGAAAAGTCCTACAAAATATAATTTTATCCATTTTTGTAGGGCTTGGCAATGTAGTTTATTAATACGAAAATACAGGGGGAAATAAAAAATTCCAATTTCGATTGAAGCGAATCAAAATACTTGGAAATTAAACTTTTAGACAAAGGACACAAATTACGAAAAAACTAAAGGGACAAGATTTGTTTATCGAAAAATGATCTACAAAACTGGTTATTAATGACTTTATGACTGAACACGTAGTTTTTCTTTTAATAGTGAAAAATAACGTTGACAATAAAAAATAGAATCATTGGGAAATATGATTTTAGATACGAAAATACATCAATGACGAAAAACTGTGCTTTATAAAAAGATCTACAAATTTGAAATCAACTTTTGTTATAAGAATACATTCAAACTAAAAAATTTAACTTTTTGAAAAAATATAAATTCATAAAAATGAAACATTTTTTGTGATAGTCTAGAATAAAAATTAGTGGAAAATAAAGGGGCAAATAATATAGTTATCATGAAAAAAATAAACTTTTTAAATTATTTTGAAATATCTGAATAAGCCGTACCAACCCGAGGTGCAGAAATAAATATAATACACATTTGATATAATAGTGTTGCACATAGTGCAGAAAAAATCGCATTTTAGACAAAATCGAGTGCGAAGTATGAGATGCGTGATGCAAATGTCTTCATTAAACCCCTAGGCGCGCTCAAACTTGTGAAACAAGCGAAGCGCGTGGGGAGAATGTACCCGCGAGGCGGCCAGATTTTTTAAAAATAAAAATGATTGGATTTAAATCTCATTATTTTCATTTAAAAATACAAATTTCAGGTGAAACATGCCAACATAACCGACATCTGTTGAAGAGTTATAAATATTTAATATTGGATTAAAATGCCATATACCACACCCAGCGTATTCGCGAGACTTCCAACCTACCGAATACATTTTGTTTCGACCTTTAAACAATATCCACAGGATGAGAAATTTGATGATCTCACAGATCTGAAAAATCCACTGGACGCCTTTTTTAATTCACGACCAAAAAAATTCTTGACTGCAGGTGTACAAAGTCTACCAGAGCGTTAGGTGCGAGTTGCAATTGCAGAGGGGCCTACATTACTGTATAATCTTTTCTATTAAAATAAAATGATTTTCAATTTTACTTGTATTGTGTATCGCAAGACTTTCTTAAAACCCCAATGTAATCTCGTAATTGTGTACCTACAAAGTTGGGCCGGAAAACTAGGCCTGCAAATGCAGTCATAGTCCCAGCAAGGGAACGAGATCCACCATAGAAGATCAGGTTGGATATAGATGTCTACAATGTAAGGTGCAAATTGTGTCCATTAACTCAATATAAAAAAGAAAATAAAGCCATGAAGCTGATGAACCATGTTACTAAAATCATCCACCCTCGGAACATTGAGACATTAACACCAGCAATATTGGATGAAATTTTAGACTCTCAACGACAGAGACTTGATGTTCTTACTGCCAGACTGCGTCGGTACAAGAAAAGTAATGCATGAAGGCAACAAAATCAAAACTTTCAGACAGATGAAAGAAGGTTCTATCGTGAACTGAGAGTAAAGCCAAATAACCACTAAGGCAACGAAGTCCCTCAATCGGAAGATATGACTAACTACTAGTCGGTTGTTTGGGGAAAAATGAAGAGATGCAATTTGAACACTGCGTGGTTCAAACTGGAGGAAGCAAGGGCAAGCAATAGCCCTGAAATGCATCTGACAAACATCACAGCTTTGGATGTTTCAGCGGTCTTGAAAAGAGCAAGTAACTGGAAAGCTCCAAGTCCGGACTTGGTGCACAACTTCTGGTACAAGTACCTGACGAGTGTGCATCTTGCGAAGGCAAGGTGTTTTCAGATGGTCATTCAACACCCAGATCTGATGCCACGTTTTATTCTCCAAGTTACTATGCATATGATACCAAAAAAACCAGACCCTCAAAATCCATCTGACTTTCGACCGATAGCCTGTTTTCCAACAGTTTATAAATGTCTTACATCTATCATTGCAGATAAGGTACGCATTATTGACTTTCTAAGCCATGCGATGAGGCTCTGGGGTACAAGAATCAAGTATTTCGATCATGGACAACCAATGATACCTAGATCAATACGCTTTACAACGGGTATATTTCAAGGAGACTCCTTCAGCGCACTATGGTTCTGTTTACCGTTGAATCCATTGAGAAAAACACTAAACAGCATGTCTTATGGGTGTAGAATTCATGATAATGAGGATGGTCATCAAGTAACTCATCTTCTTTACATGGATGACCTGAAGCTGTACACTAGTTCAGACCAAAAACTGTAGAAAGTGATCGATGTCAGAAAGCAGTTTTCCAATGATATCTGCATGGAGTTCGGACTAGATAAATGTAGAACAGCGCATTTAATCAGAGGAGAATTAAGGTCCGAAGAGTCAGAGAACAAGTTCGAAAATGACATCGAGGCAATGACTGCAGGCGAATCATATAAATATCATGGTATTCTTGAATCTAAGGGTACTCAACATACGATAGTTAAGATAAACATAACCACTGCCTTCACTACGACACTCAGATAAATTATGAAGAGTTATCTTAACTCGGCAAACAAAATCAGGCCGATCAACACATATGCCATCCCTGCCCTCACGTACTCCTCAGGCTCATAAAATGGTCTAACACCGACCTTGAAAAGTTAAACAGAATTGTTTGCGTAGAAATGACGAAGCAGCAAATGCACCACAGAAATTCAGCGATTGAAAGGGTAGTTCTAACACGATATTTAAAAGGTAGGAGCGCTGTAGATGTCAAAAAACTGTGTGAGTCACAAGTTATAGAGTTGCGAGACTATTTTAACAGGAAACGAAATGTTGCGCTTTACAGTACCATCTGTCAAGTGGATCTTGAATACACGCCCTTGAATTTGTCCTCAGATGGAGCCTTGAATATAAGAGCAGGAACCATAGAGGGATTAGAAATACAATTGAGGCAGAAAGCCATCCATGGCGAGCACCCCAATAAGTTGGATCAAAATGAAGTGGATAGTGAGGCATCTAATATTTGGCTAAAAAAGGGTGTTCTGTATCCAGAGACGAAAGGATTCGTCATTGCAATACAGGACAAGGTTGTCAGCATCAGGAATTATCGCAATCACGTGTTACATTAAGACGTGTTTGACCGGTGCGATTATGTGGAGATGCCAAAGAATCCATCGAGCACATTATTGATGGCTGTCGCGTAATGGCTCAGAGAGAATATACGCACCGACATAATGATGTAGCGGGCATTGTACATCAACATCTTGTCCTACACCTAGGACTCTTAAAAGAATGGATGCCCTTCTATAGATACATTCCAATTCCCGTTTTAGAAAGCTAAGATTACATCTTATATTGGGATGTTCCTATCTAAACGGATCATTACATCAGGGCCAATCGACCTGACATCGTGATGCAATAAAAAAAGGTGGAAGATTCTACATCATCGAAATTGTTTGTGCGCTTAACCGAAATTTGCAGTCAACCTATACAACTAAGATCCACAAGTATAGCGAGTTAAGGCATGAAGTAAAGACCATATTGGGGAAATGTAAATCATGCATCTATTCATCCCATCGTGATTTCGGCTACAGGCAATGTGCGCGCAAGGTACACTGAACATCTTGAACATTTAGCAGTCAGTAGGGTATTAGTAGACTCAGAAGGCGGTTTTGTTAAATACCTGTCGCATTGTTGGAAACTTTCTTGATCATCAGGAAGCGAACGACTAAAAACCCATAGAGTGGCAGATAGTAGCTCTAAGAAAGCATCCAGTGGTGACTGTTGTCACCTCTAACGTTTGTGGCCGCTCGTAATTGAATACCTACAAGATCATCGCAGTTTTCAACCATCGTATTAAATTATTTGAGTTATCTTATAACATTCTAATCTCATCAGTCACTTGACTTAGTCCGTGGCTATGGTATATAACCGGTTTTACCCAAGTAAAAGTTTAATAAAAACACTAGAATAATAATAATAATATATAATAATAAATAAATGACGACTCTAATTAAAAAATCCATGCTCTTAAGCACTCAAAAATAAAAAATACATGGTTTACTATTGAAAGCTGTAAGTTTGGCAAGTTCCATTTGAAGCATTTTGTTATTTCAAGGCATTTAGTATTTATTTTGGAATACGAGGTGTGTTTAAAAACTAAGGTGACTTTATGGTTTTCTCAAAAAATATTCATTTATTCCTCAATATTTATGTTGTCCCCTTCAAAATACTACCCCTCAGATATAATACACTTGTGCCAACGCTTTTTACAATAATCTAAGCACTTCTGATAATCATTTTGTGGTATAGCCTTGAGTTCTTTCAGCGATGCAGTTTTTATCTCCTCAATCGTTGAAAATCGATGTCCTTTCATGGGTCTCTTCAGTTTTGGGAAAAGAAAAAAGTCACTGGGGGCCAAATCCGGTGAATATAGAGGCTAAGGCATGACTGTGGTGCTGTTTTTGGCCAGACAATCTTTCACAAGCAACTATTAATGCGCAGGTGCATTATCGTGATGCAAAAGCCACGAATTGTTTTTCCAAAGTTCCGGCCGTTTTTTGCGTATCGCCTCTCGCAAACGGCGCATAACTTGAAGGTAATACTCCTTACTGACCTACGACCTTGTGGTAAGGATTCTTGATGCACTGCGCCACGGTAATCAAAGAAGACAGTGAGCAAAACCTTCACATTTGACCGAACTTGACGTGCTTTTTTCGGTATTGGAGACTCAGGATGCTTCCACTGAGACGATTGGGCTTTAGTTTCGACGTCATAACCATATACCCACGATTCATTCCCAGTTATAATTCTTTTGAGAAAATCAGGATCATTATTTACTTCATTCAACATCTCCTGAGCGATCGTCATGCGATGGATCTTTTGATCAAAATTAAGCAGTTTTGGAACAAATTTCGCTGACACACGTCTCATGCCCAAAACGTCCAAAAAGACAGCATGGCATGAGCCAACCGATATGCCAACATCTTTAGCAACTTCTGTGATGGTAATTCGATGATTTTTCAAAACCATTTCTTCCACTGCTTGAACGTTTTCATCTGTTGTTGACGTGCTGGGACGTCCAGGACGAGGTTCGTCTTCGACATCCTCTCGGCCTTCTTGGAACAGCTTGTACCACTTATACACATTTTTCTTACTCAGAGTAGACTCACCGTATGCAACTGTCAACATTTAAAGAGTTTTAGAGCACTGGATTCTATTTTTCACAAAAATTTTAATGGAAACTCTTTGCTCCATTTTTTTCGAAAGAAGAAAACCGCCGAGCACACCAAATCCTTCTAACCTTTTACGCCTCTGCCAGAAAAACAACACAAGCTATATAGTCAAAACTGTGAACATATAATCGTGACGAGTGTATCAACACAACAAAACAAAAAATTTAAAACTTGAATGTACGTAGCCCGCGAAAATTGAAAAGTCACCTTACTTTTTAAACACACCTCGTATATCTTGTTTTAAAATGATTAAAATTGTAATCTCTAAATTTTTACTTTACTTAATTCTCTAGCTTTAAATTCAAATTTGAATATTTTCCTTATTTTGCCTTATATAGCCGAAAAGGTTGATTATCTTGATTTAATTGGCCGGATAATGCCTAAATTTGTCGTTAATTTAGACTATCCTGCCCTAATTAGCCGGATCTGTAGACTATCTTGCCTTGGATAACTGAATAGGTTGATTATCTTGCCTTAATTGGCTTAATCTTGTCTAAGTTGTATATGTGAACTATCTGGCCTTAGTTGACCGGATCTGTAGACTATATTGCCTTGGATGACCGAACAGGTTGATTATCTTGCCTTAATTGGCTGAATCTTGCCTAAGTTGTATATGTAAACTATCTGGCCTTAGTTAACCAGATCTGTAGACTATATTGCCTTGGATGATCAAACAGGTGGAATATCTTGCCGTAATTGGCCCGATATTGCCTAAATTTGTCGGATTTGTAGACTGCATTGCCTTAATTGGTCGAATATGTAGACTATATTGCCTTGAATGTCCAAACAGGTTGATTATCTTGCCTTAGTTCGCCGGAGATTGCCTAAATTTGTCGGATTTGCAGACGAAAAGGTTGATTATCTTGCCTTAATTGGCCGGATCTTGCCTAGGTTGGTTGTGTATGTAGACTGTCTGGCCTTAGTTGGCCGGATTTGTACACTATCCTGCCTTGGATGGCCGAAAAGGTTGATTATCTTGCCTTAATGGGCTAGATCTTGACTAATATTGTCTTATATGTAGACTATCATTTCTTATTTGGCCGGACCACTAGGCTAAATTATTCAAATGAATTCTTGGTTTTAATTTGGTCATTTTATTGTTGAGTAATGTTTAAGTGGGGAAATACCTTTAAAATTTCCAAAAAATCAATTTTTTTTCTTTCTTATTTTGAATGTATAATATGTTAAAAATATATTGTAAAAAGGAAAAAGGAAAATATTAAATATTTATGAAGATATTGTCAAAAATGTCAGAGTCCGCATACCGTCACTAATCGGGTAGTCGGAGCGCTTGGGTCGGAGCAATGTTTCTTTCACAATAGGTTTGTATATTTTTTTGTCCCATAAATTCTGGGAAGGCTGATTACTACGATACTACGCTTACTACGTTTATCACGTGGCCTCTGAATCGCCGATTTATCGGCAAGTCACTGAAACTAATAGTTATACCGTAACGAATCTTCAAACGTGATTATCTCGAAATTGTCTTTTCAAAAACTGCTCGTGCTTATTAAATAATTTTGTCGGGGTCAAAACTGTTGAAAAAATGGGCGAAAATTTGGACCTTCGATTAAACAGCAGATATAAGCTTTAATTTTCAATATTTTTGATTATTTTATAGGTTTATCCTTCCCTTTAACACATAAGTAATTGAACAAAAAAACCTTTTTCATATCAGATAAATGGAAAAATTTTGACAGCTTCAGCAGTTTTCGATGCCTCGAAGCATACGCTTAAAGGAATATTCTGCAGGGTCGCCATTTTGTAAAAAAATATCACATGTTTTTTTACATTTTAACAATGTAAGAGAAAGATGTTAGAATCAATAAATGATCTAGTTATTTTAATAACTTAAGAAAAATTCATTAAAATTGATTGATTTTACCCTTTCTAAAGGTACCTCCCCTCGTAATGTTGGCATTCAAACGTATTCAAACGTATTCAAAAGTATTTAATTAATTCCAAAGATTTGAAGAAATTAAAAAAAAAATGTAATGATTTCAAACGAATGCAAAAGAAATTAAAGGAGCCACATTTATTTAAAGAATACAAATGAATTCTTCTTATTTTTATTTGCTAAAATTAATGTTAAGTAATACCTCATTGTCGAATTCGAAGAATTCAAAAGAATACACATTCCAAACAAATTCCAAGGATTCAAACGAATGCCAAAGAGTTGAAAGGATCCAAATGTATTCAAACAATACAAATGAATTCTTCTTAATTTTATTTTTAAATATTAATGTTATGTAATGCGTAATTTTAGAATTAAAAGAATTCAAAAGATACACCAAATTGCAAACGAATTCAAATGATTAAAAAGGAATAAAAAGAACCTAAAAGAATTTGCAAAATTGAAAACAATCCAACAGTATTTAAAGAATCATTAAGACAAACATGATCTGCACTTGAACAAATGGAAACCTAGAGGGTGGATGAGGGCGGTTTCCTTTCCTTTTTCAGTAAGAATAATAAGTAATATATTTTTCGTAAATAGATTAAATAAATATAAGGCATTTATACACAAATTTACCTTTAAACACTTCATTTTTTTAAAGTAATAAGTGATTCTTTATTTTTACGTTGAAGAATTTTAAAACGATTCAAAAGAATTCAGAGAATATAGAGTATTTAAAAGAGTTCAAAGAATTCAGAAGAAGAACTCATTTGTAATCTTTGAATACATTTGGATTCTGTGAATTCTTTGACATCGTTAGACTTCGTTTTAATTCTGGTTGTGTTTTTACTTCCTAATACCATTGTTAAGTAATACGTAATTTTTAAATTCAAAGAATTTACAAGAATACACATATTTTAAACATATCCAAGGGATTCAAAAGAATTCAGAATAATTTTAAACTATCTAAATTATGCAATGAATTGAAACGAATGTTTAATATTACTTCGTTGTTTTTAATTCTAAGTAATACTTCATATTTGAATTTGAAAAATCAATACAAATGTAAAGAATTCAACAGACTTCACGCGATTCAAAAGAACTCGAAACAGTCTAAATATATAAAATAATTTTAAGAATTTACAGAAATAAAAAATAATTCTAAGAATTCAAGAAAATTCAAAAGAATTCAAAAGTATTCAGAAGAAATCAATAAATTCTGAAGATTCGAAAGAATCCAAAGAATACACATGTGTTCAAAGAATTCAAACGAAGGCAAAAGAATTGAAAGGATCCAAATGTATTCAAAGAATACAAATGAACTCCTGTTATTTTTAGTTGTTGATATTATTGTTAAGTACTACCTAATTTTTGAATTCGAACCTACTTTTAGTACTTTTGAATTCTTCATTTTTTGTTAAGTTAGTAAGTGATTCTTTATTTTTAAGTTGAAGAATTTTAGAACGATTCAAAAGAATGAAGAGAATTTAGAAGTATGCAAAAGAGTACAAAGAATTCAGAAGAAGAATTAATTTGTAATCTTTGAATACATTTGGATCCTGTGAATTCTTTGAAATCGTTTGAATTATGGTTGTATTTTCACTTGCTAATATTATTGCTAAGCAATACTTAATTTTTGAATTCAAGAGAATTCAAAAGAATTCAAAAAATACAAGTGTACTCAAAGGATTCAAACGAATGCAAAGGAATTGAAAGGATCCAAATGTATTTAAATAATACAAATGAATTCCTTTTCATTTTATTTTTAATATTAATGTTAAGTAAAAATTAATTTTTTAATTCAAAGAATTCAAAAGAATACACCAGATTCCAAACGAATTGAAACCATTCAACAGAAATAAAAAGAACTTAAAAGAATTTATAAAATTGGAAAGAATCCAAAAGCATTCAAAGAATCATAAAAAAAAATGTTCTGCACATTAACAAATGAGAAGTTAGAAACTAAATGAGGGCGGTTGCCTTTCCTTTTTGAGTAAGAATAAGTAATATAATTTTTGTAAATAGATAAAATGAATGTAAAGCATGTTAAATGTAAATTTACCTTTGAATACTTCATTTTTTGTCAAGTAGTAAGTGATTCTTTATGTTAAGTTTGTAGAATTTCAAACGTTTTTAAAAGAATTAAGAGAATTTAAAAGTATTCAAAAGAATTCAAAGAATTCAAACTTTATTGGAATTCAAACGAACTTTTTAATTTTAGTCTCTTGTTTTTTATTTTAACTCATACTTAATATTTGAATTGCAAACGTTAATAAAAATACAAAGAATTCAACAGAATGCAAACAATTCAAAAGAACTCGAAACAGTCTAAATATACAAAATAATTTGAAAAATTTACAAGAATAACAAATAATTCTGAGAATTCAACAGAATTCAAAAGAATTCAAAAACATTCAAAAGCATTCAAAATAATTTAATAAATTATAAAGATTCAAAAGAATCCAAAGACTGTGATACGTTTTAAAAGCATGAATTACCGACCGTCCCATTTTATTTTTTCCGCCAATTTAAAAACGGGGAAATTGAAATATCGTGCTCATTTTTGTTTCAAATGAAAGGTGATATTACGGAGAAGGTCTGTCTGGCCAATTCAAGTTACTATATTATTGCTGAATGAATATTTTTAATGCTTATAATGTGCACCTCAATGCCTTGTATTTTAAATTATTTGATTGTGGCAGCTGACCACATGGAATTTTCATTCACTAATTGCAAGTGTCTGGTGCATTTTCACTTGACCAAAAAAGAAGAAATTAGGTATGCAATATATATAGATTGTATAAAAATTAACAAAATAATATTTCCAATTGAAATGAAATAATTAAAACATAGTAAAGAAGCAAGGTGACGAGACAGCAGAAGTGTTTGTCTCCTAGCGGAAAAAGCATGTGTGGAAACGGATGACAGCGCCAAGTTACAGAAGCTTCAAGAAGCATGGAAATAGGAAACAAGGGACTAGGCATGTCATTGCGGTGGTGATGCAATGAGGGGGGAGGTCCGCCACCTTTTGATGTCCCGCGACAAACATGGCAGCGCCCACATGTTTATATTTTCATTGACAGTTTATCGGCAGAAATGCTCGTGCGCATAATCAAATGGCACATCGCAAGATGGCGGCTCTCCCCACTCATGGAATTCTCACCCCTCCCGTGGATTCAACCCCGCTCACAGTAATCACAGTAATATCCGACATAACTATTGGAGATTAAGATATTTATTGTTAGCAATATTAGAAATAGATTTAAAAACGCTATGTCAGGAATTACAAAACTTTGTGGGATTGACGGTAAGAATCAATATGATTTTAATCAAAAATTTACCCTGTGATTTTTTTCTAATAAGAAAAAAATTTTTTTTTTAATTTTTTGAGGAGTTTTTAAAAGTTATAATTGTTCCTTTTTGAGAGTTTACCCTGTATTTTGATTCATTTCGCTCGAAATTTAAATTTTCTACTTTGCCACAGTTTCGTTTCGTCAAATTTAACTAAATTCTCAAGTATAATCACACAATTTTCGAATAACATTGTTTAAAACTTTTAAAAGCTATAATTCCTTCAGAGATGTCCTGTATTTCGAATCGTTTTGATCAAAATTTGAATTTTCGATTTCCCAGGGTATTTTCGTAAAATTAAACTCAATTAGCAAAAAAAATGGTTAAAATAAAATTATTATTTAGGACTTTTCAAAAGTTATCAAATTCCTTTATGAGATTTTTTTACGTATATTGAAACGCTTGGAATAAAATTTGCTATTTTTATTTCCCCCTTTGTTTTCATATAATTAAACCAAATTCGAAACTTATAATTCCTTTTTGAGATTTGTCCACGTATTTTGAATCGTTTATATCCAAAATTTAAATGTTCTATGTTTCCACTGTATTTTCGTAAAATTGAAATACATTGTCAAGCCCTATCCTAAAATGAAAAAAGTAATTTTCTTTAGGACTTTTCAAAAATTATAATTCTCTTTTTGAGATTTTTGTCTGTATTTTGAATCGTTTAGATGGAAATTTGAATTGTCTATTTTCCATTGTATTTTCGTAAAATTAAAGTAAATTTTGAAGCCCAATTAAAAAATGGTTAAATTATAATGATTTAGGACTTTTGAAACATTACAATTCCTTTTCTCAGATTTTTTCATGTATTTTGAATCGTTCGGAACAAAATTTGAATTTTCAATTTTCCACGGTGCTTTCGTAAAATTAAACTAAATTGTAAGGTGCAATAAAAAAATCCTAAAATGAAATTGTTTAGGACTTTTAAGAGGTGGAATTCCTTTTTGAAATTGTTTCCTATATGTTGAATCGTTTGGAACAAAATTTCAAATTTTCACGGTATTTTCTTGAAATTAAACTAAATTGTCCTGTCATAAAAAAAACTGTTGAAATACAATTATTATTCAGGACTTTTCAAAAGTTATAATTCCTTTTTTAAATTTTCCCCGTATGAACATTTAGATTGAAATTTGAAATTTCTATTTTCCACTGTTTTTTCGTAAAATTAAACTTAATTGTAAAGTCCTATGGAAATTCGTTAAAATAAAATTGATTAGTACTTTTGAAAAGTTAGAATTTTTTGAGATTTTTTCCTGTATTTAGAGTCGTGTGGATCAAAATTTCAATTTTCTATTTCTTTACGGTAATTTCTTAAAATTAAACTAAATTATCGATTCATAAAAAAACGGTTAAAATACAATTATTATTCAGGACTTTTCAAAAGTTATAATTCTTTTTTGAGATTTTTCTACGTATTTAGAATATTTGGATTGAAATTTGAAATTTCTACTTGTCTATTGTGTTTTCGTATAATCAAACCAAATTCAAAACCTTTAATTCCATTTTGAGATTTTTCCACGTATTTTTAGTCGTTTGTATCCAACATTTAAATGTTCTATGAGTCAACTGTATTTTCGTAAAACTGAAATACATTGTCAAGTCCTACCATAAAGTGGAAAAAAATTTCTTTTTGAGATTTTCAGCTGTATTTTCAATCGTTTGGATGGAAATTTGAATTGTCTAGTTTTCCATTGTATTTTCGTGAAATTTAAGTAAATTATCAAACCCAATTAAGAAATGGTTAAAATATAATTATTTGGGACTTTTGAAACATTTTAATTCCTTTTTTCAGATTTTTTCATGTACATTGAATCGTTAGGATCAAAATTTGAATTTTCAATTTTCCACGGTATTTTCGTAAAATTAAATCAAATTGTAAGGTGCAATAAAAAAATTATAAAATAAAATTGTTTAGGACTTTTAAAAGGTGGAATTCCTTTTTGAGATTGTTTCCTATATGTTCAATCGTTTGGATCAAAATTTCAAATTTTCACGGTATTTTCTTGAAATTAAACTAAATTGTCATGTCATAAAAAACTGATGAAATACAATTATTATTTAGGACTTTTCAAAAGTTATAATTCTTTTTTAAGATTTTCCCCGTATTTAGAACATTTGGATTGAAATTTGAAATTTCTATTTTCCGCTGTTTTTTCGTAAAATTAAACTTAATTGTAAAGTCCTATGGAAATTCGTTAAAATAAAATTGATTAGTACTTTTGAAAAGTTAGAATTTTTTTGAGATTTTTTCCTGTATTTAGAGTCGTGTGGTTCAAAATTTCAATTTTCTATTTCTTGAGAGTATTTTCTTGAAATTAAGCTAAATTGTCGATTCATAAAAAAACGGTTAAAATACAATTATTATTCAGGACTTTTCAAAAGTTATAATTCTTTTTTGAGATTTTTCCACTATTTGGAACATTTGGATTGAAATTTGAAATTTCTATTTGTTCACTGTGTTTTTGTAAAATTAAGCTTAATTGTCAACTCCAATAAAAAATGGTTAGAATAAAATTATTTAGAACTTTTTAAAAGTTATAGTTCCTTATTGAAATTTCCACGTATTTTGAATCGCTTGAATCGAAAATTTAAATCTTCTATTTTTCCACTGTCTTTGTGTAAAATGAAAATAAATTCTCAAGCCCTACCAAAAAATATAAAAAATCATTTTTTTCAGAACTTTGCAAAAATTATAATTCTGTTTTAGAGAATTTTTTCATTTATTTACAATCGTTCAGATCGAAATTGGTATTATTTATTTTTTCACTGTATTCTCGTAAAATTAAACTATATTGCCAAGTCCAATACAAAATCTTTAAACTAAATGGATAAAATTTTATATGCTACCTTTATTTTAATCTATTTCTGAGGGGACCCAAAAATTTATTTTCAGCCCTGCGCCCCGGGGCTCCGAGTGTACTTTCCGACACTGCTAACAAACGAAATAATAAAGTCAAGTTTGTCTTCAACGGGCATCATGATTCAGCGTCGATTGATTTCTCTCTTTACATAATCGCTTTGCTCTTTTCAAATGGATGAGTTATTTTGGCAACAGATAGACTAAGATTGACGAAGATCAGCGAAACAATCTCGAGTGACACCGAGCGCTGCCGGTTGCTGTCGACTCGGAACCCAGTTCTAACACGCGATCGCGATTCGATTCATGTGATCGTTTTTTAAAGATGTTTTCGTGTTCAATATCGGCATTCGCAAAAAAAAGTGTTAAGTGACTTTGTGCCAGGAAAAGGATTTCAAATCAAGGATTATTGACGTTTGTCTTCGGGCTTGGGAAGCATCGGAGGGGCTTCGCAACAGCAGCCTTCGGAATCCTGTTCCTTGGCATCCTCTGGGTGCTTCGCCCCAACCATAGGTGCCTTTGGTGTCCTCAACGTGCCTCTGTAATTTCAGATGAAAGATATAAAGTTTACAGGTCATGGTAGCTAGGTAAAATTATGTAAATATTATATTTGTAAGCCCTCGTTTTTAATAAAAAATTTCGCTGGTTTCTTTTTCTTTCAACGAGTCATAATGAAATTTTTTATTTTCATCAGTTTTAATCAGGTTAATTTTCAGAGGTGAAATTTTATACTGTTGAAAATTGTAAGATGAATTTACAACAGTTAAAGATTAACTTTATAATTGTCTTCCCTTTTCAATTTTCTTCTATTTTCATCATTGTTGAAAACTTAATTATTTCAGACAAAAAACACTAACATAATTCAAAATTGGGTTAGATCATAGAATAGCTGGTACCACCATTTATTTCATAGACCTTTTTTTACCGAAATCGAACTATTTGAACATTTAATAAAATGAAACAAATTTTGTGAATTATAGTATATTCATCAATATAACCAATTATAAATATTTTATTTGTATTTGTTTAAAAGTTGGAAAAGGGGTCGAGGTGCTTCATAGAATTTGAAACGACTCTTTCTATAACAACTTTAGCAACTCTTTCTTTTTTTTGTAAGTAAAATGGTTTATATAAACAAAACAAACAGCAAAATATGTCAATATATGTAAATAAAAGATCAAATTACACTTATTCATAACTTTTTATCTTGCCGGGAGTTGTAAAAGGACTTAAATAGTAATTTAAATGCGGCAAATTCCAATTTTTGGTAGACCCATATTTCACACGTTATAATAATGCATTTAACAATAATTTTAATGATTTCTTTTAACAAATCGCTTCGAATTTACTTTCATTTCATGTTTCAATTGTTTGATTTTGGAAAAGAATTGTGCCAGGAAATAAAGGGGGGTACCAGCTACTCTATAATTTAATCCAAAACTGTTAATCATTTTTGTTAAAAATACAGATTTCACCTTAAACACACGAGAATGTCCTTGGAAATCTAAACAAACACTAGTATAAACCAAAATCGTTAACCAATTCCAAATCTTGTTCAGATTATAATGCTTTTTGTTTAAAAAAGTACAATTTTTGATTAAAAACGTCAACGTAGTGTAAAATTTGGAAAATAAATCATTTATCATCTTTCAATTTCTATCATTTTAATTCAAATTTATGGCTTTTAATGCGCTATTATGAAACAATTTGATCTGAGGCCTTGAAATTACGTTTTTTTTCTAAATTATTTTTAGATTAAGTCTTGGAGGTTTTTAATTTTAAATTTCACAATGTTGTAGTCTCAATTTCAACGAATGATTCAAAATGACGAGACCATCCCGCTATTGAATATTCTTAAATTCCATATGAAAAGCCTTGATACTTTTGTTTTTGATAATTTTAGATGTAAATATAAGATGCATCAATTAATACATCAGCAAACAAAAAATTTTTATAATTTTAAATGGTTACAATTTTAGTGTCTTGGATTTAGAAGTTGATTAAATTATGAAAAGTATAATTAGAAATTTAAATATTATTAGTTTGTTAAGCTGTTTTAATTTTTTTTTAAATCATTTATATTTTAAAGCGTCTGATTAAAAAAGCGTTTCAGTATCACAATTTTTTGTGACTATAAATTTGTTCAGTTTTAAATAAAGTTCACCTTCGTTTGAGTTTCAAGGTTCTGCTGTAGAAATAGTTTCATTTTTAATGCTTCCTGTTTGAAATCACCATTTAGTTTGAAAGTTTTATTTCGTATAATTGAACTCCTTATTTGATTTTATAAATATTCGTCTAATCAAATTTGATATTAAACTATGATAAAATGAAATAAATAATGATGTAATAACAATTAAAAAGTCCAAAATTTAAGAGCTTTGACTTTGAAATATTCAATTTAATTTTGAATATTCGATTGTCAAGTCTTAATCGTTCTTAATTTAAAATTGTTCAAATTCAAAAGCTTGCAGTTTTAAATTATTTAATTTTGAATGCTTTAAATTATAAATATTACAATTGCAATCCTTCTTAATTTTAAATGACCTAGTCTTAAAATATTAACTTTTTAAAGTATTGACATTGTCCTATTTTCTAAATTTTTAATCTGAAATCAGTCAATTTCATGATTCATCAATTAAAAATAAGAGTGTCGGTGGCTCAGACGATAGCGCGCCAGGCGTCCAAACAAGAGGACTGGGGTTCGATCCCTGTTCCGGTACAAATGGAAATTTTTCTATGTACTTTTACCGAGGCTTCGGTGGTTCGGAACCCACCTCAAAATGTAGGTCCCCCTCATAAAAAGGTGATGTATTACCGAGGATAAACGGGCTCCGTACGGGGGACCAACCTTGAGGGTCAAAGCTGGTTTTGAGAGGACTCTCGAAAATGAGTCAGCGATCTCCTTGGGCTTGGAGGCTCCGTACCGGGGCAACCACACGGGACAGTCGCTGGATGCTTTCGAGCAATGAGCATACACACACATAAACTTACATAACACACCAGGGTAATACTTCGAATCTGAGCGTCTAACTGATGACCTCAGAGTGATCCCCCCCTCCCCACCCTCGCCTGCTAGGATGGCTTTCGTATTGCATAGCTGGCGAGGCTCACTTTGTTTACCAATGACAAGGAAGGGCGTTCCTTGTTGTGCGATGGGTAGGCCTGGCACCTGAGAGGTATAATCTCAGAATATTGGTAACAACGGAAAAGCCGCCGAGATCCAAAAAACACTCGACGCACGGGTGTGGCACAATAGGCTTTGTAGCTTGAGCGCCAGGGGGTGCTTCACGCCCCCCCCCCCCCCCCCCCCGCTCACATTACAACTAAACAACCTAATTCAAAATATAATTTTTGAATTTCCAGGGCTTCGATTTAGAAATTGTACAGTTCAACTCTTATTTCTTATTAAATTGTACAAAATCGTTCAATAAGTAATATTTAAAATTTTTTCTAGAAGCTTCCATTAAGAAATTATTAATTATTTTTCAAATAATTTGTAAAAAATAATATAAAAAAATCGGTTTTGTTATGGCTTTTCAAATCTGCACTCATATGATTTAAAGTCAATCGATTTCTTGCAAAAATTTTGAATAATAAAAATGTCTATTAACATATCTATAAATTGTTTTTAAATTGTAAATATTCTTTGACATGTGTATTAACAACCGCTATTTTAACTTCAAATTAAAAAAAAATGATTTTTTGAACCGGATAATTTTTACTAGCAATAACGTTATCTGTTAAACAAATGTTTGTTCAAATTATAATGATTTTTCTTTAAAAATATAAATTTACTATATCAAACGCCAACTTAATTTAAAATTGTTAAAAAATGATGAAGCTTTTTTAAAAACTAATCATTTTATGATGAAAAAGTTTCTTTTCGATTAAAAACATTAACATAATCCGAAATTATTCAAATTGAGAAATTCCATTACTTAAAATAAAAATGATTGGATTTAAATATAATTGATTCACCCATCTCAAAAACAATCGGTCATCAACTCCCTTGTATACAGTGCTGTCTCCATGACAGAGAAAGACAACTTACAAAAGGAATTACAAAACGTTAAGCAAATCCTAATACAGAACGATTACACAAACAAACAAATTGATAAAGCAATAAGGAAACTCACTCAAAAAAGCAAGTCTACACAACCTACGAAAGAAAGAGAGAGAAAAATAACCACCACCCTATCCTACATCCAAGGTGCCACAGAACAAATAGGAAGAATTCTCAACAAACACAACATCCAAACCATATTTAAACCACCTGCGAAAATAGGACAATTATTAAAAAACCCTAAAGATAAAAAGCCACTCCTCAGTGATCCAGGGGTATATAAAATCCCTTGTTCTTGTGGCAAAGTCTATATTGGAGAAACCGGGAGAGCGGTGAGCCAACGTATGAAGGAACATGCAAGTAAAGTCAGGCTAAAACATTTCACGCAATCAGCACTAGCTGAACATCATATCGAAACAGGACATAACGTTTTATTTAATGAAACAACAGTCATTGCAAAAACACATAACAAATTTCCAAGAAAACATACAGAAACAATCGAAATCTTAAAACACCCTAATAACATCAATAGGGACAATGGATATAGTACCAATCCGATTTGGCTTTCCGTTCTCCCGGATTTTTTAAAAAAGACTTGATCGGCCAATCAAGTTCAACCAGTCCCCACGGTGGAGCGCTCTGGCCAATCACAGGCATCGTAGAAAGTATACCTAAGAACATCATGACCTGATACCTTAGTTTCAGGTCAGTCCTGAAGATGTGAACTGCTATGTTCACGAAACGTCGGCAAACAATTCGTAGTTTTTTACACGAGTGAAACCCGAAATTTCTCTTTTTATCATTATTGACTCTGTCAAAAAGACCAATTTCAGGTGAAATACAGCAGCAAAACCTCAATTTCTTGAAAAATTAGAAATAGTTGATATTCAATGTCAAGCGTGAACTTAACTTAAAATTGATAAAAAATTAGTAATATTCTTCAAAAACTAATACTTTTGTTATATAAATGTTTATTTCCGATGGAAAACTTTAACAGAAACCAAAGTTATTCAAACTTGTAAATTCTATTCATTTAAATAAAAATCATTAAATTTAAATCTAATTATTTTTGTTTAAAAATACAAATTTTTAGATGAAACACAACCTAAATTTATTTTATAAAATTAATTTGTTTTATAAACAAAATATATAAAACAAATTAATATTATACATAATAATTCACACTACACTTATTATTTCATTATTTTTAATATTTTAATTTGAAAATTGTCCAAATTCGCAAATTCTATTTTTAAATTCTCACGAGTGAAGGTATTAAAATTTTGTAAAATTTGACCCCACTTCCTGTTTTTGTCAAATGTTCACGCCTTGAGACCCTCTGAAACCGAAAAACTGATTTTTACGAATAAGTCACTGTCTGTATGTCTGTCTTTATGCATTTTTGGGTGTCTTTTGTATTTTATTCGTAGACATTGAAAATAAGAATATTTTATCTGATGACTTTTTTCGAAAAAATTACCAGATTTATAATATTCACAAAAAAACGAAAGTGAAAATTTTAAGCTAAATAATGCACGCGATGGAAAAAGTCAATAGAAGCAAAACGATACTTATTAAAGTCCCTACAGGATTATCATAATGACTTTGAGAATTTTACATTTTTCGGTCAAAATATGCAAGATACGACAAAAGATGAATGGACAAAAATTGTACACCAAAGAAGGATTTACAAAACAGGAGGGTCGATTTAGGTGGTTTTTGGCCTAATTGCTTAGTAAAATAAATATTTTTCATTTCTTCCCTCCCCCCCCCCACACACACATACACACTTTATGGAGGTGATGGGAGTGGTTTTACTATTTAATAGTGTGCGGCGTGTATAAATATAAAATATTTAAGCTTGATCAGCAGACTTGAATAGGGTATGCTTGATTTTTCGGGACCGCTGATTCCGAATCCGAGATCTGATAAAGAAATCCAGATAAATAGATATATAAGTTTTTAGGGTTTCTGAATCTATATTCGGGGCTTGTTTAACCGCTTGATGTCAATTAGAGCTAATTTTAAAGTCAACTCAATATCAATTCAGGGATAAGCAGGAAAATGCCACGTCATGAATTTTTATTTCTAATATATAATTATTATTTATTATTATTTATTATTTATATA
>NC_046661.1:20124929-20146203 GCF_010883055.1 Belonocnema kinseyi
TTTTTGGGGTCGTTCAATCCAAATTAGGGGATCTTTTAGTCTCTTAAGGTCATCTAGAGGTCGGTTGATGGTTATCTCAAGAACATTGCAAGATTAAGCTAAGAAAAGTTCTCCTTTTTAGAATTGGCATCAAGCGTTTAAACAAACCCCGTATTGATATTTTGAAACCATAAAACTTATATATCTATTTTTCTCGGTTTCTTTATCAGCTTTTTTCAATTTGACCTTCAAATAAGCTCAAACCTAAAGTGATATAGGTTAAAGGACCTCGGATTCGGAATCAGCCACACCAAAAACCCTAGCATACCCTGGCCATATCTATTGATTAAGCTTAGATACTTTTTATCTATATACACCGCAACGACTAAATAGTAACCCACTCCATCCCAATAAAGGTGGTGTATTTTATTAAGCAAATATGAGTTTACCAACCCCTAATCTCTCCAAAAATAATGTTAGAAAGTTATGGCATTTTCAGTATTTGAGAGGGTAACGGGCCTGAAATTACGAGGCTGAGGATGGTCCGTTTAGGGTGGCATCGACTCATTATTTTCAGTAGATAATAAAAAAATGTTCGTCTAATTTTTTGACCCAAACAACATTAAAAATAGAAAAATTAAACTTGTAGACAAAGGACACAAGTTACGAAAAAAATAAAGAGAAAGAATTTGTTTATCGAAAAATGATCTACAAAATTGGTTATTACTGACCTTATGACAGAATACGTAGCTTTTTTTAATAGTGATAAATAACGTTAACAATAAAAAAATCGAATCATTGGAAATATGATTTTAGATACGAGAATACAAAAATGACGAAAAATTGTGCTTCCTAAAAAGACTTACAAATTTGTAATCAACTTTTGTTATAAGAATACATTCAAACTGAACACAATTTAATTTTTCGAAAAATCGATACAAGCTACAATAACATTTTAACTAATATCTACAATTTATCGCCTAAATTATATCGACAATTTTTCTTTGAGCCACTTAAGGGTAAGATGGGTATTTTTGGTTCAAATTGTTAAAAATAACATTGAAAATAAAGAAATTTAATTTATCGAAAAACGGCACAAGTTACATTAAAAATTTTAGCACCAAAATTGTTTTTTTTTCATGATGCACACGTTTTAAAAATTTTTAAATCAAAATAATGAAAAAACATATGTTTTAATACCAATACATATTATAAATTCATAAAAATGATACATTTTTTATGGTAGCCGAGAATGAAAATTAGTGGAAAATAAGGAGCAAATAATATAGTAATCATGAAAAAATAAACTTTGTAAATTATTTTGCAATATCTGAATAAGCCTTACCTGCCCGAGAAGCAGAAATAAATATAATATACATTTGATATAATAGTGTTGCACATAGCGTAGAACAAATCGCATTTTACACAAATTCGAGTGCGAAGCATGAGATGCGTGATGCGAATGTCTTCAGTAAAGCCCTAGGTGCGCTCAAACTTGTGAAACAAGCGAAACGCGTGAGGAGAATGTACCCGCGAGGCGGCCACATTTTTTAAAAATAAAAATAATTGGATTTAAATCTCATTATTTTTATTTAAAAATACCAATTTCAGGTGAAACACGCTAACATAACCTACATCTGTTAAAGAGTTGTAAGTATTTAATATTGGATTAACAAGCCATATACCACACCCATCGTATTCACAAAACTTCGAATCTACCGACTACATTTTGTTTCGAGCTTTAAACATTATTCACAGGATGAAAAATTCAATGATCTCACAGATCTGAAAAATCCACTGGACGACTTTTTTAATTCACGACCAAAAGAATTCTTGACTGCAGATGTACAAAGTCTACTAGAGCGTTAGGTACGAGTTGTAATTGCAGAGGGAGCCTACATTACTGTATAAACTTTTCTATTAAAATAAAATGATTTTCAATTTTACTTGTATTGTGTATGGAAAGACTTTCTTAAAAACCCAATATAATAATAATGATCATAATAATATGAAATAATAAATAAATCACGACTCTAATTAAAAGATCCACAATTTTAAGCACTCAAAAATAAAAAATACATCGTTTAATATTGAATGCTGTAAGTTTGGCAAGTTTCATTTGGAGCATTTGGTAATTCCAAAGCATTTAGTTTTTATTTTGGAATATATCTTGTTTTAAAATCATTAAAATCGTATTCTCTAAATTTTTACTTGACTTAATTCTGTAGGTTTAAATTCAAATTTGAATATTTGTGTCTTCAATTTTTTTAATGTTGAGGAAATTAAGTTTAAAAATCATTCAATTTTTCACACTTTTAATTTTTTTAAATCTGAAATAATTTTGAGCTGTTAAGCATTTATTTTCAAAATACTTAAATTTGGAATTTATCATTATTAAATTGTCAATTTCTAATGCCTCATTCTGATAATGTTATATTTTTCAAGGTGGTTGTGGTATAAGTCAGATCTCTGGAAACATAGGGTTTCTATTTCCTATTTTGTTTCAATCATGTCTTTTTCCATTGACTTTTTTACTACTCGTTTCTTTTATCACTTGATGCCTTATTTTGTCTCAGAAAACATTCTCTGCAACTGAACTTTTTTCAAGTTTGAAAGTAAATTTTTTGATGGTTGAAATCATTTTTTTTTAAAGAAATCGTTTTATAAAGAAATAAACATTAGTAAAGTTTATTTACTTATTTTTGAAATTGGGAACCGATTTCTAGGGAATATTTTGCATGAAAAAGCAGACATGATGCATTTCAAATGATATGATATGTTATTATGAGTCACTTACTGCGTATGCTTTTGACTGCAACTATCAGTTAGTCTTTTTCTTGTCTTGGTAAAATAAAGATCATTGAATAAAGACCAGCTTCAAACCGTATTTAATTTGCTTAATTATTTTATTCAACTCCCTTATACCAAGTCCTACTTTGGGTTCTTAATTGAGCCTTCATTAGGCTTCATTAGCCTCAATTGGCCGGATATTAGCTAAATCCTGCACATGTTTTGGCTTCATTGGCCGGATATTTACTAAATCATACTCACGTCTTGCCTTATTTGGCCGGATATTAACTAAGTTCTGATCATGCCTTCCCTTAATTGGCCGCATACTGCATAAGTCCTGCTCATGCCGTGCCTTAATTGGCCGGATATTGCCTAAATTTGTGGGCTTGGTAGACTATCTTGCCTTAATTGGTCGGATCTGTAGACTATCTTGCCTTGGATGACTGAATATATTAATTGTCTTGCCTTAATTGGCTGGGTCTTTCCTAAGTTGTATATGTAAACTATCTGGCCTTAGTTGGCCGGACCTGTAGACTATCTGGCCTTAGATGGCTGGATCTGTACACTATCTTGCCTTAGATGGCCGAAAAGGTTGATTATCTTACCCTAATTGGCCGGGTAATGTCTACATTTGTCATATATGTAGACTATCTTGCCTTAATTGGCTGGATCTTGCCTGAGTTGTATGTGTGATTATCTTGCCTTCATTTACCGGATAATGCCTAAATTTGTCACATATGTAGACTATCTTGCCTTAGTTGACCAGATCTGTAGATTATATTGGCTTGGATGACTGAACAGGTTGATTATCTTACCTTAATTGGCCGGATATTGCCTAAATTTGTCGGATTTGTAGACTGCCTTGCCGTAATTGGCCGGATATGTAGACTATATTGCTTTCGATAACCGAACAGGTTGACTATCTTGCCTTAGTTAGTCGGGTATTGCCTACATTTGTCGGATTTGTAGACTATCTTACCTTAGTTAGCGGGATCTGTAGACTATCTTGCCGTAGATGGCCGAAAAGGTTTATTATCTTCCCTTAATTGGCCGGATAATGCCTACATTTGTCGTATATGTGAACTATCTTGCCTTAATTGGCCGGATATGTATACTACCTTGCCTTAGATCACTGAATAGGTTAATTATCTTGCCTTAATTGGCTAGATCTTGACTAATTTCGTCTTATATGTAGACTATCTTCTCTTCTTTGACCGGATCACTAGGCTAAAGTATACAAATGAATTCTTAGTTTTAATTTTGTCATTTGAATGTTAAGTGATGCTTAACGTTGGAATTTAAACGTATTCGAACGTATTCAAAAGTATTTATTTAATTTCAAAGATTTAAAAGAATTTAAAAAAATCAAATGATCTCAAACGAATGCAAAAGAATTTAAAGCAGCCAAATTCATTCAAAGAATACAAATAAATTCTTCTTATTTTTTGGTGCTAATATTAATGTTTAGTAATACCTCATTTTCGAATTTAAAGAATTCAAAAGAATACACATTCTAAACAGATTCAAAGGAATCTAACGAATGCAAAAGAATGAAAAGGATCCAAATGTATTCAAACAATACAAATGAATTCTTCTTAATTTTATTTTTAAATATTAATGTTAAGTAATACGTAATTTTTGAATTAAAAGAATTCAAAGGATACACCAGATTGCAAACGAATTTAAATGATTCAAAAGAAATAAAAACAACTTAAAAGAATTTACAAAATTGAAAAGAATCCAAAAGTATTTACAGAATCATTAAAACAAACATGATGTGTACTTGAAGAAATGGAAACCTAGAGGGTTGATGAGGGCGGTTGCCTTTCCTTTTTCAGTAAGAATAGTAAATAATATAGTTTTTGTAAATAGATCAAATAAATTTAAAGCATTTATACATAAATTTACCTTTAAACACTTCATTTTTTAAAGTAATAAGTGATTCTTTATTTTCACGTTGAAGAATTTCCAAACGATTCAGAAGAATTAAGAGAATATAGAAGTGTTCAAAAGAGTTCAAAGAATTCAGAAGAAGAATTCATTTGTAATCTTTAAATACATTTGGATTCTGTGAATTCTTTGAAATCGTTAGAATTCGTTTGAATTCTGGTTGCATTTTTACTTTCCAATATTATTGTTAAGCAATAATTAATATTTGAATTTAAAGAATTCAAAATAATACGCATATTTCAAACGAATCCAAGGGATTCAAAATAATTCAGAAGAACTTAAAAGCATACAAATTATGCACTGAATTCAAACTACTTTTTAATTTTAGTTCGTTGTTTTCAATTCTAAGGAAGACTTCATATTTGAGTTTGAAAAATTACTACAAATACAAAGAATTCAACAGAACGCAAGCGATTCAAAAGATCGCAAAACAGTCTGAATATACAAAATAATTTAAAGAATTCACAAGAATAAAAAATAATTCGTAGAATTCAAGCGTATTTAAAAGAATTCAAAAGCATTTAAAAGAATTGAATAAATTCTGAAGATTCAAAAGAATCCAAAGAATACACATGTATTAACAGAATTTAAACAAATGCAAAAAAATTAAAAGATCCAGATGTATTCAAAGAATACAAATTAATTCATGTTATTTTTGGTTGCTAATATTATTGTTAAGTAACACCTAATTTTTGAATTCGAAGAATTCAAAGGAATACACATTTCAAACGAATTAATTGGATTCAAAAGAATTCAGAAGAATTTAAATGAATCCAAATTATGCAACGAATTAAGAAGAATTTTTAATTTTAGTTCGTTGTTTTTAATTTTAAGTAATATTTAATATTTGAATTTGAAAAATTACTGAAAATGCAAAGAATTCAACAGAATGAAAACAATTAAAAAGAACTTAAAAAAGTCTGAATATACAAAATACTTTGAAGTATTTACAAGAATAAGAAATAATTCTAAGAATTCAACAGAACTCAAAAGAATTCAAAAGCATTCAAAAGAATTTAATAAATTATGGAGATTCAAAAGAATCAAAAGAATACAAATTTATTCAAAGAATTTAGACGAATGCAAACGAATTTAAAGGATCCAAATATATTCAAAGAATACAAATGAATTCTTGTTAATTTTATTTTTAATATTAATGTTAAGTGATACGTAATTTTTTAATTCAAAGAATTCAAAAAAATACATCAGATTTCAAAAGAATTTAAATCATTCAAAAGAAATAAAAAGAACTTAAAAGAATTCACAAAATTGGAAAGAATCTAAAAAAATTCAAAGAATAATGAAAAAAACATATTATACACTTTAACTAATGGAAAGTTAGAAGCAGAATGAGGGCAGTTGCCTTTCCTTTTTGAACAAGAATAAGTAATATAGTTTTTGTAAATAGATAAAATAAATGTAAAGCATGTTAAACGTAAATTTACCTTTGAATACTTCATTTTTTGTTATGTAGTAAGTGATGCTTTAAGCTAAGTTTGAAGAATTTCAAACGTAGTCAAAAGAAATGAGAGAATTTAAAAGTATTCAAAAGAATTCAGAAGAATTTAAGAGAATCAAAATTCTGCAAGAAATCCAAGCGAATTTTTTAATCTTAGTTCGTTGTTTTTATTTTTAACTCGAACTTAATATTTGAATTTGAAACATTAATAAAAATGTAAAGAACTCAACAGAATGCAAACTATTTTAAAAAACTCGAAACAGTCTAAATATACAAAATAATTAAAAGAATTTATAAGAATTAAAAATAATTCTAAGAATTCAAGAGACTTCAGGAGAATTCAAAAGCGTTCAAAAGAATTCAATAAATTCTTAAGATTTAAAAGAATTCAAAGAATAAAAATGTATTCAAAGGATTCAAACGAATACAAAAGAATTGAAAGGATCCAAATGTATTCAATCAATACAAATGAATTCTTCCTAATTTTATTTTTAAATATTAATGTTACGTAACACATAATTTTTGATTTAAAAGAATTCAAAAGATACATCAGATTGCAAACGAATTTAAAGGATTCGAAAGATTCAAAAGAATTTTAAAAATTTGTAAAAATTCGAAGAATCTAAAAGAATTCAAAGGATTCAAAAGAATTTAAAGAATTTAAAGAATTCAACAGAATTTGAATATTTAAAATAATATAAGTAAATTCTTAACTTGCAGCCGTTATTTTTTTTGAATTTCATAAATTCAAAAGATTTGAAAAGAATGTAGGTGAATGCGATAGAACTCACAGAATTCAAAAGTGTTAAAGAATCCAAAAGGATTCGAAAAATATTTCCAAAAAATGTAGGAATTCAAGGAATCAAATAGAATTCAATGTATTCAAAAGATTTACAAAAAATAGATATGCAATTGAAGAACGTAATGTAATGAATTCAAAGATTTTAAAATTCTGTGAAGAATTCAGAGAATTAAGAAGTATTCAAAAAATATAAGGTAATTAAACACTTATCGAAGAATTCAAGTGATTTCAAAAAATTCAGAAGGTTACAAAGAATTCGCAAGAAGCAACTAATTACACTATCAGAGAAACTGGAGGTTTCGTAAATTAGAAGGTGGCAGCACATGTCTGGGATTTTTTTTTTATTCGGACATGTAGTCACATTGCAAAATTTAAAATTCTATCGTCGTTACCGACTGAGTCCGTACGAAACCGGAAGGGCGCTTTTCCTAGCGACCACAACTGCGAGGTCGCGCTCGCATCTTATTCTGAAGATGATGTCTCAATATTAAAATAAATTGAAATACTATGCTCTGTGGTGAACATTGCAAATATTAAAAATTAATATTTATTAATAATATAGCAACCTTAATTGACCAGACAGAGTTGTCCCATAATAATACCTATCATTTTAAAAAAATTAGCACGATATTTTAATTTCCCTATTTTTAAATTGGCGGAAAAAAAGAACATGTGACGGTCGGTAATACGTGACATCATAATGTATCACATGCCCTTAAGCAACACCAATTAATTGCACATTGGATATCAGTCTTATAATAAAAGCTTATTTATATTCAACCTATCTCTATTACAATTATATAGTTTATGACATGTTTATGATGTGAAATGAGTATCCGAATTTAATTTTATAAATTGTACGTACATGTATATTAATTTGTTCGAAAATGATCGTTAAAGGTTATTAACAAATCTATTCCTTTACAAAAATATAAGTTAAAATTTATTTGAATGTTTAAATGAATATAATTGTTTATTGATTTTTATATTGTAAACTAATTATTTGATTACTAACTGATTAATTGTTCTAGGAATAATAAAGTATGTAAAGATTGAATGGTTTTTTATATGCTGCCGCTCATCTCTAAAACATACAACACATTGTTGTCAAAAACCTAAATTGTTGCGACACTAAGTAAATAAAACTTCCAGTGACTCTTTTCAAGTTGTTTATATATTAATAAGAATTTGTGACTTTTCTGCATCATCAATTTTGTACATCGAAATTTTCATATAAAATGTGTGGAATAATTTTTTTCTCAACATTTAACTTTTTTAGGATTTAAACAAAATTTAGGGTTACTCAATTTGCATGGCGTCAAGAGAATGAAAAATATATACTTTAGATTCATGGGAAAATTTCAAAAAAATTTTGACTAATAAGTTCTAAGAGCACATTGAAAAAGATTAAAAAACATTTCAAATTATTTCCTAAAATTAAAAAAAAAAGAGTTTAAAGGTAAAATTAAAAAATGAGTAGAAGATTTGAAAGCAAAATGTATTTTTAAGAATTTAAGAGGTAATGTATAGATTAAAAATATTTTGTAACTTGGAACCATTTACAAACATTCATAAAATATGTTTTAATTCTGTAAAACTTCTAGAAGTCATAAATATATTTCAGAAGGGGTCGAATTTTTTCTATTATTTTGTAAAATCCTGTAAAATATATATATTTTTAAATCTAGATTTTTTGTTGGTACATCTGAAAAATTTAAAAATCTTTTCTAATTTTATTCAAATTCCTAGGAACTTTTCGAATACTTTGAGGTAATTTTTTTACATTTTTAATGATTTTTCAAAATTTCAAGAAAAATTCGATTAAATTAAAAATATTTTCAGGAATTTAAGAGGCTTTGCATAGATTTAAAATATTATAAACTTTGGAAGCATTTCCGAAAACTTATCGATTATTGATTATTTCTTTCAAACTTCTATAATTCCTAAATATCTTATGAAAATTCTATAAAAATAATAATACTTTTTTCCTTTGAAGTAATTTCAATATTAGTGTGACTAATAAAAAGTTAAAAAAGCATTGTTGTATTACATAAAAATATTGTTCTATTTATTTCTATGTCGCACTTGGTCTTGCAAAAAATTTTTATTTAGAAGACGTCTGTTAAGCTTTTAAAACTAATAAAAATAATGTGACGTTTCTGCAGTTAGGGTGTTGGGGGAGGTAAAAGGATAAAGAATAACGTTACCTAATATATGAACGCTACCTAATAATAGTACTCGTAATTTTTATGTTACATGCAAGCACTGAATTTATTCTTTCATAATCTAATTTCAGCGAGAATATAAGTGCTCATAAAATTTTAAGAAATAAATAGTTATTAAAAAATTGGGTAAATGATAAAAATTATTAGAAAAGTTTGCACGCGCATATTAGTTCTAGTATATGATAAGTTTTCGGTTGTATTTAGTTGTGTCTGCTTATTAAATTTGTAGCAAATTCAAGTTCAAATTTATCGATTAAAACTCTGGACACTTGCGTCTGCTGACTTCAGAGCCGCTAGACTGATTTTTCACACTCTATACAATGTAGGTCGATCTACTTTACCTTCAACAGAAGTAAAATAATGGGCGTTAAATAATGTAACGGTCTCGAGCTATTATGATGCAAACGAGATAATAATTTGAATTTTTAATTATAAGTTGTTCAAGTATTTTTTCGTTTATTTTAATTGTTTAAATTAATTAAACGAGTTCTTCCACCGAAGGTAAAAACCTTCCTCGCCCGTAGTGGAGATTGACGAAACCACCCATGAATATGTTTTTCAGTTCGTCTCAATAAATTTGTTAAGTTAAACTATTGATTAATTTTTTCGAAATTATATTTGTATCATGGATGCACACAAAAAATTAGTAACTAATGATTATATTGTCTATTGTAGGTAAAGATTGAATGAAACACAAGAGATATGAATTTAAAATTCTGATGTATTAACTTGACAGAAAAAATTTTACAAGTCCACCTTTCGTGGGAGAAGAGAACGAGTTAAAGGTTTCGGATCCAGAGTCGATTAAAAAATCTGATCTCGGAAAATCGATGAAGTTTGTGGGCTCCCGGATCGCGCAGCGATCCATACACTCCCGCGCAATCCTACTCTCACTCACTCTCATACGTTAAACCAATCAAAATTCAAACTTCTACCCCAAACTAAGCTAAGAAGGACCTAATTATTGCGTCAAACGGTGCTACAGACCTCAACTAGTCCGTTCCCCAAAAATACCTTCAAGGGCATGTGATACTTCGTCGTGTGGTAAATCGGGTACAGTTCCACCGGCTTTTTTCCACAAAAATGAAAATTTTTAACAACTGAATTCGGAGATGCTATAAAATATCATAACGGACGTCCTCGGACTCTTTTTTGAGAGATAATAGCAAAAAAATGTATAGTGCTAAATACAAATTTTATGCATGTGCATTATTTTGAGGTTACGTCGTTTTTCATCTCTGCCTTTCCGATAATTTGGAAATTATTTATGAAATAAACTTTTTTGATTGCCTGCAAACAAGGTTAATTCCGGGAGATTAGTTACTATGTTTATTTGAAAGTGCAAAGTTTTCGGCCAAAAATATTGGATAGTTTGAAAGTAACGCTTGGGAGAATTGTAACACACATAACCTCGAAATATACACACAGGTTGTTAGTAATATCAACATTAAAAAAAAAACACACACAAGAAAAGTGTGCGGGAACGTCCGTTAGCATGTTCGCTATCCTTTGCTAGATTTTGAAGACAAAACATTTCTTATCCTAGGAAAAAATCCGGGGGAATCTAACACTGAAAAAATCGATATTAATTCCTAAGCGCTCTGCAAACAATTCACATTTTGCTAAATTTAAACTGTAATTTTTTATTGCGTAGAAGCTTCTTAATATTTTGACGTGAAATTTTGTTGGGCATTCCCTTAATTGTCTAGTTATAAGATCATTTTACTTGCTATATAATTTTTTTAATTTTAAGACATTGAAAAAAATTAAAGACTGAAGAAGAACGAACTTCGTAAATTTTAATATAAAGTGTCAGGGCACTAACGACCCCATGGGGACCTTTAAGGCTTAATTTACGTAATAGATTTCCACTGAACTTCGAAGCAACGTTCGGACGGCACAATAGAGATAATAAAGTTAATAATAATAGTATTATATATATATATATTACCGATGCTCTGGTGGTCCGGAACCCACCTTAAGCTGTAGGTCCCCCCATCGTGTACTTGACTGCAACCCAGTCCGTCAATGATGGGGTAAAACCCAGGCTTTGTCCAATATGTCTGGGCAGACTGCTCTCATCAGATCACTTGATTGCATTATAAAAATGCGTCCGTGACTGATGACATATACTGGGACAGCCCCGTGCAAAAATGATCAAATAAAAATCCATCTCTAACCAAAAATGCCTTCGACATGTTGGGCAGTATAAGCCTGTGACAACATTTCAACATAGAAATGTTTTGATGATAATATAGACAATAATAAAGATCGTCTGTGATTCGTTATTAGTGCTCGAACATGAACGCTAGAACTTTAGTGTTAACTGTTAACTAACAGATCTCAATTTGTTTTCTTGATTTATTCTCAAACACATTTGAAAAAGGGTTCTAGAACTTCAATATACACTATTATGGCACAGTTCTAGAACAAGCTTGGATCAAATGTTACAAAACGTCTGTGATTGGTCAGTTCTAAAACAATTACACAACAACTGTTCTGGAACAATTGCTAATCTTTGTTCTAATTCTTTCTAGAACACACTTGTAACAGGGTTCTAGAACTTCAATATAACACTATTACGGCACAGTTCTAGAGCAAACTTAAAACAAATATTATAGAACGTCTGTGATCAGTTTGTTATAAAACAATTCCATATCAACTATTACAGAACAGTGCTGTCACATAGTTCGACAACATTTCTGTCACAATTTTGACACAGTGTTCTAGAACACTGTTACCTTTTTCTTCTGGAACAGTTCTGTCACCATCTTGTAATAAATGTTATAGAATACAGTTTCTTTTTTTGATCTGGAACAGTTACAGAATGTGTTTGCTGAGAAGTAACGGTTAAAAGTCTCTAAGCAATGAGCCTTTTATCAGGAGAAAACCAGAAAATTTTTTGATAGTCGCAATCCCGAGGGTCAACTAGAATTTGTCTAAAAATTTTTTCAATGTCAGCCATATAAACAAAGCGATATTATCTCCAATTCATAATAACTCAAACCAAATCATTCAGAATCTTAGGACCGATGTGAAGATGAGAATTCAAGGAAGAATTATTGGAAGTTAAACTGGAAACGCTGAAAACAACCCTCAACTTAGTAGTGGAACTACTTTCTCTTAAGATAGGGTGATGAGACAAATACAAAGTTTGTGGAAAACTATCCAATTCCTTTTCTTGAAGAAGTTCCATGTGTCCAAGGCTTTCATATTCTGATAAGAAACTGGAGTATTGTAACAATAATTCCGATTTCTCCGATAAACGACTATGTATTTTATTCAAAACAATCCTAGCTCTCTCCAGGGATGCACCTATTTTTATGGGAGGACCGTTTTTGAAAGGTAAGCGTATCATGTAACGTCCGTCTTATGTTCGTTGGTAATTCGTGGCGAAATGCCCATCACAAAACATTTCGTCATCTTTTAAAGTATTTTTAAAGGGAACTTCCTCCAACTCCCAGAACTTGGTTAAGTCCCCATGCAAGACTTCTGCTGAAATAGTCTGATGTGCTGTAACTGGATTGTTAATTTCCATTTGATTTGTGACTGATATCGGCCCAGATAATATTCAACCAAAAACGGTACTTTGCGCAATAAGAGAACCCAATTTACCCTGTTGGAGACCAGGAAGTAAAAATGAGCCATATTTATCGGCCCCTAAAATCAAATTAACTGAATGGGAGCTAAAGGGATTTGGATCTGCTAACCATAACTCTTTTAATTGATCTTCATTCCCCACGTTAGACCTTACAAGAGGAGCATATGATGTAAGGTGTAACAATAATAAAGCTTGGATGTGGACTTTTGGAGAGTTCTTTTCTGTAGGACTAAATTAAATTGTTATAACTTTCTTGAAGAACCAATATTAACTCCTCCAACCCCATACACTACTGCTTTAACCTTTTTGTAGCGTGGACTTAATATTTTAACTGCTCTGTCGGTAATAAAACAACATTCAGATCCTTGGTCCAGCAAAACTCTAAATCTGTGACTTCTTCCATTTTCAGCTTGGAAGGCTGATTCAGAAAATTAATCGAAACTTTATCGTCTGCTTCTTTAAGCGAAACATGATTCACCCCCACCCCCAGGGTGGAATTGCCGGGATCATTTAATTGTGACGCGAGAGAACCTGAAACTGCCAATAGAGAAGTAATCGATGCAGAGTTATTTGGTGGTAAGGTGGGATTTGAGTTATAATCATCGAAATGTAACAGGAAATTATGTCTCCTATCGCATTTGTAACATTTGAATTTACTAACACAATTATGATGTCGATGTTCAGGCGTGAGACAATTATAACAACAATGATTATTTTTAGCAACTTCCCTACGCCTGTCCACAGACAGAGCTTTAAATTGTTTGCATTTAAATAAAGAGTGATTATCCTTACAAAGGAGACACTTTGAGCTAGAAGTTGCATTGTGGCTCCTGAGTCCCGGTTGTTTTGAAGCCCTACTCTTTTCTTGAGAACTCGCACCAAGTATTGAAGCTTTAATAGCCTCCAAAATACGTATGCGAGTCTCCAAAAATGAGTCAAGTTGCTGATAAGTGGGATAATCAGTGCTAGAACCAATATGCATCTCCCATTCCTCGAAAGTCCTGATATCAAATTTCTTAACCATTATAAAAACAAGTAAATCACTCCAATGTTCTATTAAGCGTTTAAGAATTTTGAGAGCCGCCAATGACTCACTTTTTTTATCGCGAAGTTCGTTTAAGTCTTCTAGAATTTTATTCGACACATTAGCGACATTAGCGACTCCCACGTGGAGACAAAATTAGCATCAGTTATCTAAACTTGTCTTTAAAAACCTTCAGCTTCACCCTTTAAGGGCAATTTCAAATAGTGTAATCTTGTTACATTTGACAACGAATCGTTTTGAATTATTAAAGCATTAAACAAATCGCGGAAATTCTCCCAATCCTTGTAGTCTCCTGAAATCTCCGGTAAAGTGATTTGAGGAAGTTTAACAGGCAAGGAATAATGACGAATAATTTAAGACTGATTTAAACTTTCATTAGCCTTAGTTTAAGAAGTAAGCAAGACCAATTGATTATATAAAAAATCTCGTCAATTGGGATAAGCATCTTCAATAGCGAGATATTTTGAGTTTGTGAAATATTTCAATTTCTCACGATCAGCCGACGTAGTTCCAGCCAGAGAAATCTCTGATAACTCAGAGAATAATGCATCCATTTTAACAAAAGGAGAAATTTACACTGACAGTTCCTGATAATTCAGGTAAAATTGAAAAGTCTTAATTTGCATACTAAAGAACTGACTTACTTTAGTTTTAAAGTGCTCTGACAAGGCGAGCAAATTTGAGTGTGCGAGAGCATAATTATTAATAGAATGTCAATAAAGCATGGCAGAAATAATACGGTCTGAATTATTATTATTTTGTTTGCGAGAACAAGCCTCTCAAATTATGGGTAAACTAAAGTTATCATCTTACCAGTGGAGAAGGTTAGAATTCGATTAAGTCTAAAATTAAATGTGTTGACAATCATCCAAATATCAGCTGACAAACCTGTTATTTCTTCCTTCAGGTGAAGAATAATGAAAGACCGATACAGTGAAGAATGACTGCATGAAAGAGTACAGTACAGACTATTTGGAAAAGGACGACTGCCTTACATTACGTGCGAAGATCTTGTCCTCAGCTTATATCCTTGCTATGTGACCTCAAGCCGTCATATCTTTCACCTAGTTCCTGTGCTTTCACTTAATAAAATTTCTCACTTTGGTCTTTTTTGTATTAATTTTACACTTTTAAATGTTTTTTCACGATCTTCTTTCCGTCTCGAAGGACCATTTGTTTAATGTTTATGTGTATAAATAATTCATTTAACCAGATCAGGAATAGACAGAGAAGAATCGTTAGAAATAATGAATAGTTAAAGTTTTATTTTAAAGTATAAAATACTTCACAGACTAAGACCATTTTTAAGAACCACACAGATAACTCACTCGTTTATATAGACATTTTAGTAAGATGTAAGTTTTTATGTCTTCATTGAGTTAATCACTTTACTGATCCGAAAAAATCGGACAACGAACTGTCGCGAATCACTGCTGCTCGCACACTGTTTTTCTCAATCGACAAGTCTATCATCACACATTCAAACTGAGAAATCACGAGACTTCAAACATTAATTCAAATAATAAGGAAACCGAAAATAGCTATGAAATAAGCGATGTCGATAAATTGCATAATTTTCAATCGCAGATAATTTCATAAAGACGAAACATTAGAACTTTAAACAACCCGATTTCCAGTTTTAATAACAAAATGTCTAATAAGTCATACTAGATTAAACGCGTGAGTCCTTCACAATTTTTATTCTTTTCAATAACTACTTAAATTCAAGATCAACTTGGTTATTTAACAGTACTCTATTCATTCATCTAACTGTTCAAAACAAGATCTTGCAGCTACATTTCATCATCCCTATCAACCCTTTCAAACAAAGTTGCTTTTAGTGTCAAAACCGAATCACGTTCACACCTTATACTTCCGTATTGCAACCTAACTCAGAAAAACAGGCCTGAAATAAAACATATTTTTCAAGATACGAGCAAAGTGTCAAAGCAAAATAGAACGCAATTTATAACACTTCTTATATTATAAAGTCAGTTCGCATTTCCGCAATACCAAGTCTCTCTCTTTTTTTCTATATTTCAAATTTATTTTTATTTCAAACTCCAATTTCTAGGTTCTAGTTTCCTTGTTATTTCAAAATTAATATCTTCTTACAAATTTCATCTGTATATTTCAAAATTTGATTCCTCGGGAGGTGCTGCCTCTTTCAGACGGCTTGAACATAAAGGGACGATCACCGACTGTCACTGATCTGCATTTTTCTACTGTTATCGACTGCAGAATAAACTGTCAACGGATAAGAAAGAACTCGCTTCTACCGTACTAATCCAACATTGCGGAAACCATGCAGAAAATACGATATTTCATATAGGGTTTAATGGATTTTGGACTTGAATTACATCTAATTATTATAATCACATTGTGTGATATTGTTTTATCTATCAAAATATCAAATTTTCAGACTGTAAGTATTGTCATTAAAGTTAAAAACTTTATATTTATGTCAGCAAAACTTCCATTCTTTTATGGTAAAAACTGTTTTCTGTATAATTTTTCTTTTGCAACGTCAATTTTCAATATTTTACTGAGTAGCACTATCTCTATGATAAAATAGATTTATTTGATGCAAAGTAGAACTAAAATTGTTAAATAATAGCCATGCTATATTCCTGGCGGACTCTATAGAGCAGACTCTATAGAGAATTTTAACGTAGAATCCGAATTTCAACAATTTAAAAGTTGATTTTCCCGTTTTTTCGAGTTTTTAAAAGAGGAACCGAATGGGGACCCAGTGGGGTCTTTACGGGTACTTTGTAGAGGCTCCATTCGGTTCCTTTGGTCCACCAGGGATAAGAAAAATCATCTTTGCCCCACTGGTTGGCGCTACCCCCCCTCCCCCATTTTCTACCACAACTTTAGTATTCTTTATACAAATATTTACAGAAGGTTTCATCGCTTTTATTCTACGATAACGATTATGTAATCCGAAATTCTGTTATCTCAATTATCAAGAAATATGTGTCGTGAGACCTTGCTATGCAGCTTACGGCAACGAAAAAGGTTCTCATGTGTCACGGGTAAGGAAATTTGAAATACGTATTTAATTGTATTCTTGTAATAATATTTTTCTTTACAATTAATTTATTAAAAATCCTTTGGAGATTAGATTTCAGAACGATACGAAATATCTGAGGAAGATACACTGCTGGGACGAACCACTGACACGTTTCAACTTTTTCAAAAATATTTTTATAAAGTTTATTATTAAATACGTTACAAGGATAGTTATTGACACGAAAGATGACAAAGAATTTCAAACTCTCTATAAAATGATGCTGGATTCGAAATATTTAGGTAATAATGTTTAATATTTTTAATTCATTTTTTACTTTTTTATTGCAGAAATAATATTTTAATAATATTTTAATAAATTAAAACTTGAAGTACATATTTGTATAAAAAACACTCAAACTTGTGGTATATGAAAAATTTGCATGCAGTGTAACAATAACTAGATTGTAAAAAGGAAAATTCATATATAGAATGAATCGAAAATTCTTATATTTGGTTAAAATGTCGTCTTTAGGGTAGAAAATTATTCTTGTTTGTTGAAAATCCATTTTTCCGGTTGATAATTGAATTATCTTGTTAAAAATTCCTCCTTATTTATTGAAAATAATCTTTTTTGGTCCAATTTTTTTATATTTGACTTATAGCTTGAAAAACTTCACTTTTTTGTTAAAAATTTATTTTTTATGATAGAAAACTCAGCTTTTTGGTAGAAAATAAACTTTTTTTCATGAAAATTCTACTGCTTTCTGAAGAATTTGTCTTCCTTGTTGAAAATTCTAATATTTGATTGAATTTTAATCTTTATTAAAAATATAATAATTTCTAGTCATTTTCTATTTTTTGCAATACTTTTTTATAACACTTTCGTTAATAAATTTTAAATACAAAGAATATTTTAGATTAAACAAAATAAAGTAATACTTATTGACTCTTATTGTGCGATAGAGAATGGCCATATTATAATTTTTAAATCCTACGTCCATCACCAACGCTTTTTACGGTATATTCTTTCGAGTGATCAGGTGCATCCATTTGACATTTGACCAATTTATACAAAAGTGCATGGGTTTTATTATCGTATGGTGGGGGCATGACGTTTGCTACGTGCTTCTTTTTAATTGAACCATATTGTATCAAGTTTACTGCAAAACAGTCAACAGTTCTTTCTTTTTATAGGTCTCTTTGAAAACTCCATGGATCTATTTAATGGCCGAAGGTACCCGCCAAAGTTTCAACCCCTGAGCACCTCTGGAACACTCATCAATTTAACCCTCTAAGATTGGACAAAATCATAAAAAACTACATAACGTCTATCTAGACCTAAAATTTTAGTTTTGATTAAAAGATTATTTAATGCCAAAATTAAATAAAGAATATACACTACCGCTATCTCTTCTGGAATACACTCCTAAAATTTTATGGTTTAGAATAGTTCGTGAAGCAAAGAATAAAAAAGTAGGGTTATCATACAAAAAAGTGAAACCGATAATTCTATACGTACCTTTAAAGTAAACTAAAAATAAGAGTAGGATAATTTCGTACAATTGATCCTAATTTTGTTTCCGAATTCGGAATATATCTAACGTATTCACGAAAAGAGAAACAATCACAATGTCTACGATTTCTCAAAGTTGGTTGTCACTTCTACCAAGTTGTCTTCCTTCTGTACGTCCGTTTGTTGCCGAACAATCGAAGGGAATTTAATTTTAAAGACTTCTAATTTTTAAATTAACTCTGATTTACAGTGGGTAGCCCAATGTGGCCCTGACCAGGACCACATCAGTACCGAAAATTGGGGCCAGATTAAGCTAAACCGATTCAGGTCACATCAAGAATCTGGATCAAATTGGTTAATTTCTTTACAGATACTTGCTTTTAAACGAATTTTTAGGTTAACAATCCTATTGTTTGTCCGAAAATTCTTCTTTTTGATTTTGAAATCAAACAGTTGGTAGAAAATCAAACTATTTGGTTTACACTTTAAAGATTATATTGTATAATTTAAAAAATAAACTATTTGGTAAAAATTGATGCATTTTGTTAAAAAGTCATCTTTTTTGGAAGAAAAGTATTCTTTTTGTTAAGAATTCATCTTTATGGTTGAAAGTTTAAAAATATTATTAAAAACTCTTTTTTTTTGTTCAGTTATTTTTTTATCAAAGTTTTTATCTCAAAATGGAACCATTTAAGGTTTGCCTTAAACTTTAATCTGTATATTTGAGATGTTAAAAATTATGCTACTTGGTAGAAAATGTATGTATATTATTTAAAAGTCGTTTTTTATTATTAGAAAATGGTCGTATTTTTGGGTATAAAGTAGTAGTCTTTTTAGTTACAAAATGAATCTTGTTTGTCGATAATTCAATTTTTTGGTTGAAAAATGAACGATTTGATAGACAATTCAAATATTTGTTTAAAAAGCTGTATTTTTGGGTAGAAAATCATTCATGTTTGTTGAAACTTCAACTTTCAGGTTGAGAATTCAACTATATTGTTAAGAATAGACGTGTGCATTTTGTCGGATCAAATATAGTATTTTCGATTCGACGAGCGTTCATTTTCGGATCGGTTTATTCGATTCGATCGGCCCATCGCTCGAATGTCGAAAAACGAACTTCGACGAGCGCTGTCGTTGGTTCCAATTTTTCAATTCGATCGGCCCGTCACTCGAATCTCCGAAACGGAACTTCGACGTGTGCTATCGTCGGTTCGAATTTTTCGATTCGACCCGACCCTCGCTCGAATATTGAAAACCGAAATTCGACGCCCACTTTTGTCGTTTCGAATTTTTCAATTCGATCGGCCCGTCGCTCGAATATCCAAAACCGAATTTCGATACGTGCTATCGTCGGTTCGAATTTTTCGATTCAGTCTGACCCTCGCTTGAATTTCGAAAACCGAACTTCGACGCGTGCTTTCGTCGGATCGGATTTTGCAATTCGATTGGTCCGACCATCGAATGTCGAAAATCCGTCACTCGATCCGTGCAACGGAGTATCAGTGATTCACTTTTTCACGTACATTCTTTCAATTAGGTGAGCCGAGTTCATCAATAAACCGAAGGCAGTCTATAGTTTCCATTAATAAATTAATCAACTATAAAAATATGAAAGCAGATTAAAGAATTTTAAAACATAATTTCTCTTTTATTGAAAAACGTTTTCAATTGAAAAAATGTATATGTATACAAAATAAAGAATTTTTGAATTTTTAATAAATATTCTCCGAAATCTTCTACATATTATTTTCACAAGTCTCAAACTTACGAAGATAAAAGTTTCATCGATGAATAATTATTATTACTATCAAATATAATAAATAATAATTTAGTTTTGAATGTTTTTTTTAATCGTCTATTTTTGAATGCTTCAACTTAATAATTATTTAATTTTAACCATTTTCAAGATTTCAAATCGAATATTCATTAACTTTATATGTGTTCATTTAAAAAAAAATTAATTTTTAACATATAATATATTTAATCTCTCCCTTTTACGGGTTTGAGGGCCTTCGCTCTTTGTACATATATTTGCAATTCCATCCTTAGTCTAACTTAACTACTACTTATATTCTACTCTTTAGCATTACGTAGAATAAACAATAGTAACAGTAGTGATATTAATTCCTAAAATGGTCGAGCTTCCAGAACTTCCGTTTCCTCTTGCCATAAAAAAATGCATTTTCCACGATATTGAAAACAATTTTCGTTTTTTACTGTCCCTTTTCAGGATCACCCGTTTGGCTCTGCCCTACTCCCTTGCTTTCCCTTCATTCATCCAATTTCTTCATCCACATTACTCCCTGTCCACTAAATCCAAGATCCATCTTACACACTCATCCACACGCAACTGTCCCTCTTCCTCTCATGTGCATCTCTCTACTACATGTGCCCATGACTCCATTTCGTATCCACATACTCTGCATAAATTCTCCTCTTCATTCATCCAATATCTGCATGCTCTCACTCCTTCTCCCATTCTCAACCGTACAACCCTACTCCATTTTTCTTCCTTTTTTATTTTTTGCAGATATTTTGGTTAAGTCAACCCTTTGACCATCATATACCATCTATTGTACCTCGAATCTATAATATTTGTCCATCTCTCTTCTCCTTGTTTAACCAATAGCTCTAACTCTATGTTCTACCTCTCCATAACCCCTTCTCGAATATTACACACCTTTCTCATTTTTCTCCTTTCATCCTCCCATTTTGAATTTCCCACTTTACCTCTCGCTTCACTGTTCCGAATTTCACCGAAACATGCTTGTGCACTTTTACTTCCCTCTGCCCTTTTTAGCTTCTCTTCAAACCTCCATGCTCTCTTAATTTGTCTAGTAACCATATTTTTTCTTCCTAACTCTTCTTTTAACATATATCCTGGGCAACTCC
>NC_046661.1:20146303-20153192 GCF_010883055.1 Belonocnema kinseyi
CCCTTTCCATACCTTGTTGCAGATCTTCCACATCCCATCCCTAATCCCTTCTCCTCCAAACTTCATCGCTTCGTTTTCCATCCCATCTTCTCCCGTCGCCTTATTTCTTTTTAACCTATTTATTGCCTCATCCACTTCTTCTCTTGTTATCTCGTTCCCTTCCTCCATTTCTCCTTGCACTATCCTACACTTTTCCCCTTTGATCTTATTTTGCTCTCCCCCTAATAGACCCTTAAAATAATCCGTCCATTCCTCCATTTCTATTTCTTCGTTAACGCCCTTCCTTTCCCCTGTATCCCTATTTATCACATCCCACACCCTACCTTCTTTGATCGCTTTCTCTACCTCTGCTTTATATTCTTCCTTTCCCCTCTGTTTTTTTATTTCCAGCATCTTCTCATGTTCTTTTTTCCCCCTGTTATACTCCTTCTTCTCCATTTCCCCTCTTCTCCATTTGCTCACACACTCTTTTATTCTCTCTTTACTCTCCCAGCATTCCTCGTCCCACCAGCCTCTCTTTCCCCCTACTCTTTCTTCATTAGTACCCAGCTCATCCATTACCTTTTCAATGGACCCCTTCAACCTTTCAATTAACGAGTCTATTCCCTCCTCTTTTTCATACCTAACCTTCTCCTTTTCCGTCTTTGGTTTAAACTCTTTTAATTTATCTACCCCCCAGATTCCCATATTCGTGTTTCGTTCGCCGGGAAATGCTTGGACCCTATCTCCTTCCCTACCTTCATACTCCCTATCATATGCCGCATTCTTTCTTCAGCCAAGATGTAGTCTATTACTGTTGCTCCCTTTCCTATGAATGTGATCTCCCCTTCCTCATCTCCTTTTATATTTCCATTGCATATAAACCGTCCTGTTTCTCCTAGCATGTCTAGTAACTTCCTCACCTCCCTGTCCGTCTCTCTATGTTTGGAGTTCCTTATAAATGTCTCCTTTTCTTTATCCCATAACCCTCCCCCTTGTTCGCCAGTCCATGCATTTGAGTCCTCTCCTATTAAAACCAATTCTTCCTTCTTTTCCTCTATCCACTTCCTTATTACTCTCCAGCCTTCCTCTTCCCCTCTTCTTCTGTATACACACACCACTGCTATTTCTACTTTCCCAATTATAATTTTTCTTATCATTGTTCCATCCTATTCTTGTTCTTCAAACCTGACACATTCCAAAAAGCTATTTTCACGTTTCTCTCTTCCCCTCCTTCTTCTTTCCTCTTCACTTTGTTTCCCCGTTGCTTTTTTCCTTAATTCTTCTAATTGATGAGTGCCAAGAAGTCGACCCACCCGGGTCCACTTCTCGGCACTTTCATCACCGCTGCTGTCACTGCGATCAACGTTACCTATCCCCCCCACTTTCAATGCTTTCAGCAACGTCAGCTGTTGCAGCGACTACGGTTTTCTGCTCTGTGCGATCGTCCAGTAACTGTTGTCCTCTGGCGCCAGATTGTGGACTTCGCGTCGTCGGCATCCTACCTTACCTAAAGCTCCGTGACGTTTCCCGCCTTTATTTTCTACCTCTTGCCCCCCTGACCAAGCAACTATTTTTTAACTCCTAACCTCAAACACTTCACACGTTCCAAATTTTCACTTCAAACCACTCACTTTCACCCTTCACACCTTTGCCTTCACTCACCCTTTTTCCTTTACACTCGATCTCCGCACTTTCTGCCTTTTCTGCATCCACTCACCCTTATTTCCTTCACGAAAGACAAAAATACACCACTTGACAAAAACAGTTCTTTCGCGATCGGTACCGGAAATGGAAGCCCCTAAAGACAAAGTATTATTTTGATGTAAAATTTGACTTGGTCGGTTTTCATTGAATCTTTACGTTTAAAGACCCCTGTGTGAGAAAAAAGCAATTTCTACAAAGGCGTTTGTCTGTCTGTAGTTGTAGTAGTAGTGGTGGTTTGTACTCACGAGGAATTTCGAATATATAATCAGTTTAGACTAATCTTGGATAAACAGTTTTGAAATGTAAAAGGAAAGGACAAGCTTGTTTTAGTCAGCTATTTTTGATTAAAATTCAAAAAGTTAGAGAATTTTCAACATTTTTGAAAAGTTTAATTTTTTATATTTTTACATTATGTGTACAGCTATTTTTAGTACTCGGAAAATCAGCTAATTTATCTCCGTGAATTTCTTTGTTAACAAGAAAATTATCGAAGTTACAACAGTTGCAAAATTTGTACAAAAAGGGAAAATTGACATTTTAATCGAAACAGCGCACGATATAATGAGAGCCTAGAGAATAAAAACTCTACTTTTTTAAGATATACAAGATCATCACAAAAATTTTCTGCATTTTGTTGAAAAATTGAAAATCCAAATTTTCATCGCACCAAAAATTAAAACGTCCACCTATACACAAAATATACACAAAATATGATGGAAAAGCAAGAATTAGTGCACCTACAAATATTTACAAATTTTTTAATAATATGTTTTTGACAGGACGTATTATTTTTTTTTTTAGTTGTAAAAAACAACATGAGAAATAAAAATTCCATTTTTTTAGAAACGAAAAAGCTATAAAAGAAATATAAAGACAAAAGTTATTCACACAAAAAGAACTACGAATTTTTTTGGTAATCAGTACATTATAAGACGTAATGCCATGAAAAATTTAATTACAAATAAACAAATTTGACCTTTAATTCTGAAAGTCCTATGCAAAAATGTGGGAGAAGTACAATAACCAAGCGCGTAGCTCGATGTAAATATATTATGCAATAGGGAATTGACTACTGTGCAGTAATGCGCTACCACTTGCAGCATCGGGCCAATATTTACCGCCAGTACTGATGAAGTGCTAACAGATCCTTGGGATAATAACTATGTTCGGTAATGGCTTTCACGGCTGTGCCAATGCTGTCAGACAGTACTGGCAGTCTGTGCTGGCGCAGTACTACATATGAAGATTAGAGTTAAACCGACATTCGTTTAAATTCATAACAAGAAGAGGCCTGTAGAATATGTCTGAACTATAATATCACTTAAGGGCATGTGACACAGCTAAATACCTATGTTACCGACCTCACTTTATCAGTTCACTGAATGTTTTTTTGAACCTAAGAACTTTTTTATAAATACAATATCGAGCTGAAACTTTGGACAAAGTATTAGAGTACAATAAAGTACTTTAGGTACTGTACTTTGGTAGGCACTTCACTGAAAATTATTTTATCTTTTTTCTGAACCTCGACATTTTTTTAACGTACCAACTTTTTTTGTACATAAAATATCGGTCTCCAACTTTGAGAAATGCGTCTAGGGGCCGCCAGGGTTCGTATTTTCGTGTACAACGTTACCGACTGATGCCGATGGAATTGATAGTTGAAATATATTTTTTAAAATTCTTTTATTATTAAGAATTGTACTATTATTATGTTATGTATAAAAAAAGTTCGAACGTTTAGAAAATGTCGAGGTTAAGAAAAAAGATTAAATAATTTTCAGTGAACCCTACCGAAAAGAATCTTTGAGTATATACTAAAAATTCTTTAGGTCAAATAAGCTCAAAGAAATTCTCCGCAGGCACTCAGGTAGATATTTTTAAAGGTCCAGGAAGCTCGTTTAAATGGTCTGAAGGCTTTAAAATATCCATTCCGAAATTGAAATAAGAATAGGATCATAAATAACAAGCAGAGAGGCTATCTCAAGAGAGTAGCCGACACTTAAGGGTGCTTTGTTAAGCTTTCAGATTAAAATTTAGAAGTAGATTTTTTTTAATTTCATTGTTAACAGCCTAAAACATAATAATGCGGAATCTACGGGTTTCGATGACTTCAGAAATCTAACCTTTTTTTTAATGCTTAAAATTGGAATCAATAGAACGTTTCTCGTAAATGAAATAAGATACGCCAAACAAGACAATACTTTTGAATTCAACTAGAAAATTGTGTATCAGTATAAAAGTTATAATTATAAATAAGTATAATGAGAAAATTCATCAAATAAAAAAAGTGTTAATAATTTGAAGAGAAATTTAAAAAGGGAGAGCGGATTAGCCACGACCAACTACTGTAAATAACTCTGCCCGCCCGGTACGTGACGAAAACAAAAGGAACATTATATTACCGTCGCACCACTCTTAAAAGGCCCACTACAAGGATCTTGAAAAGGAACCAAATCTCTCAAACTATCTCCGAGACTATTTTGTTTCAAATAGACTTTGTTTATAGACTCAAGTAAGCCAGGCTATTTCGTTAAAGAAAACTCAGAGATTTCTTTCGGTAAGGAAGTTCTTACCAAAATGCAGTACCTAACGTACTTTATTGTACTCTATTACATTTTCCAAAGTTTCAGCTCGATATTTTATTTACAAAAAAAGTTCTTAGATTCAAAAAAACATTCAGTGAACTGAAAAAGTGAGGTCCGTAATATAGGTATTTAGCTGTGTCACATGCCCTTAAAGGATAGATTACCTTTATTTTTCGTATGAATTTCTATAAAATCATTACGAAGGTAACATTTTGAAGTTATATCAAGGGATCTAAAGCACAGAAAATCACCGATCCTCTAAAGTAAACCAAAATCGATATTCAAATGAGTTAAAAGAAACTTGAGCCACGCAGATTCATTATAAGAATTGAGGGGAACAATCCTCATTCATAGACTGTTTTTTCTCATTTGGAGCAACGTGACGTGTTGTACTCAAACTGTCAGTCACCTGGCAAGATGATTTTGTCGGACGTTTTTTGGGTCAAATGGATGTTGATAAGCAGGTAAGTTACAATAATAATTACCTAACTTTTAGTTTCCTTGTATTTACCAGTGAGTATCAGTGTCTTGAAATAAAAATTATACTTTGTGTAGTTTTATTTCCACATCTTACGATGGTCAAAACCGACATGACATTCAAACCACTAAAGCCGGGATGTAAAAACTGAGTCGTGACCGTCTGCATCAAAATTGATGCCTGCCAGTGCAGAAATTCTAATTTGGATCTGATCGGGGCCAGATCGGGCAAAATTTAGCCCAAATCAGGCTATCTAAATGGGGCTACACTCGAAATAAAACAAGATGCCCGACGGGGCCCCAAGCAATGCGCCCAAAGATAACCATGCCTAGCCCCGATCGGGCCCATATTAATTTATTTTTCTTATTCTTAATTAAAAGGGATTCTTAAATAAAATAATATTAAAATTTTGATCTAATTCGTTTTCACATTCAACAAATGAAATATTACTTTTGCTACTTTTCTTATAAATAAATAACCTCATTTCAAGGTTAGGTTTCATCTTAACATTCTTAATAAATTTACTTATTATAGTCTTCAATACGTAACTCAGCAATATTTTGAAGTATACTATACCTACGCACTCGTCTTGTGCTCACTTTTGGCATTTTTTCATACTCATTTGATCACTTCTACAAATCATAATTGAAATATTTTTAACGCTTGACACTTTACATTGAAACTTGGACGATTTGGAGTCAACCCACTTTAGTCCCCGAAATTAATGAAGCGCCATGTATTGGCAAACTTGGCTGTTAAACCGGGGTCTAGAGGGCGCAAAATTTAACAACTACAAAATTGTGTGCCCGATCTGGCCCAAATCGGAAATAAGGCAAACATTTGGCAATTTCTGCACGGGTGGGCCCGTTCAAAAAAATTTTCTCTAGATTTTCTGCATTCAACGAAGTGAAGTTAGCTGGTGGTTGAAGTGAAATTATCGAATTGTATAAGTGGACGGTCATTACTTTTTCTATACATCCCGGCTTTTTAGTTTAAATGTCGGCGGCCATGACTTACCTAAGATTCGCAAGTTGCATTAGGAAGTTATAATTTTATTCATAGTGACTATTACGCACTGTTAAATGAAAGAAAGTTGAAAATTTGGTAAATATTATTCCACTTAGTTTGATTATTAACAATTATTTATTCTAATATCGCAAAGCGAATAATTGCTTAGACAGGTGTTCAGGTGGCTGACAGCGCGGTTCAGCACTCCACAACTCTCAACATGAGCCAAAATTCATTCTCAAAGTGATATATTCCCCAAGATGAACAGAAAACGCTGGTGTTAAATTTGTTGCAACTGAAATTTCATTGGTCTCCCAATGAGCATTTTAGAGAATTTTCAGTCTTAAATGTATTTCCCTTAATGTAGGTGCACATCTGGGTATCTACGGGAAAGTATCATTTAGAGACTGAATTTTGGCTCATGCGAAGTTGTGTAGTGCTAAACTGCGCTGTCAGGCACCTGAACACCTGTCAAAGCAACTATTCGCTTTGCTGTACTAGACTAAATAATTGTTAATGAGGAAATTAATTGCAATAATATTTATCTAATTTTTAACTTTCTTTAATTTAACAGTGCGTACTAGTCACTTAGAATAAACTCATAACTTCCTAATGCAACCTCGAAATATAAATTTCAAATAAATTTCACTAGCTAACTTCACTTCGTTGAATGCTAAGGGCATTTTAGTTATTAAGAAGCTTTTAAAAAGTGGTCTAGTTCCATTCTCTACAATGTAAAAAAGGAGGGAATGGTGGGACAACTATCACCGCGCTGGAGAAATTAGGAACTAATCAACTTATGATAGTAAGGAATCACCATTTTGTTTTCAGATCTATAGGGCTGGAATCTTTTCACGTGAAAATGTTTTATGTGAAAGTTTCATGTTTCATGAAACATAGGGAAAAGAAAAAAATTATTTTGTACATGCGCAGATCGGTTTGGCCTCTAAGATCGGGTTAGAACTTTTCATGAAACTTTACATGCCTATACTCATCGTGAAAAAATTTTTCTGTTTTTATGATACAATTGTATTTACGAGGGTAGTTCAATAAGTCCTTAGAATGACCAACAGATGGCGCGCGAATCGCTCCAAATCATCTGTTTTCAGTCAGCACCACTCCCGACTAG
>NC_046661.1:20153292-20160394 GCF_010883055.1 Belonocnema kinseyi
TATAGAGCTCCAAGGAGATTATGTTGAAAAATAAAAAAAAATTTACCCAAAAAAAATTGTTTTTATACTTCATTCTAAGGACTTACTGAACTACCCTCGTACCTTATTTTTCATGTATGACACTAGCAACTGCAATCTTAGATAGCCATTAAGTTTTCCTCGCTTCAAATAAACCTTGGCCCATTTGTCTAACCCAAATACCATTCCAATTTCCTTAGTACATCGTTCGACAATCCCTAGAGCTCGATGTAGTTGCTCTTTGTTTTCAGCATAGGTCTTAAGTTCGTCCATTTAAAAGACATAAGTGTCCTTGTACTTTCGATCTGCAGGTTTTCCGCACAAGTGATTCTCAGAATGGTGAAGTCATAGAGATAGTGGCAATGATATAAGGCAAAAGAGGAGTGGGTTCATGGTGTCGCCCTGAAAGATAGCTCTCTGAAAGGTGACCTTGTTAATTGTCACACGATTTTTTCCAGATAAGATAGTAAATCTGGTTTTTCAAAGCGGCATCAATTTCTCTATGCACCTAGCGAGTTGAAGATGAACCTTTAAGCTTTCCGAAAGACAGATGATAAGCCTATGGGAGGTCGAATTGAAAGCTTTCCGATAATTAATCCAGGCCATCGATAGGTCACGCTGGTATAATGCTGCATCTTTGCAGACACATCTATCGATAAGTAGGTTTTCGCGACATCCCGCTACGCCTTTCTTTGAGCCTTGTTGTTTGTACATTTCTTGTAACACAGGTTCAATTGCCCGAACAATCCTATCATTTAGGATAGCTGTGAATAGCTTATACTGTGTGTTCAGACAAGTTATTGGCCGTTAATTCTTCGGGTCAGCCAAATTGCCTATTTTCGGTAGGAGTATTGTGCGCCTTTTCACCAACCACTCCGGAATCGGCTCTTCCGACTTTAAGTATGAGGTGAAAATACAGGCTAAATGCTGGTGGGTTTAAGTAAACTTCTTTCACCAGAAGGTTTCGATACAATCTGGTCCCGGTGCGGAATAGTTCTTCATCCTCATTAATACTTTTATCAACTCCTCGGTATTGATGTGTGGGCTTTCTTCTTCAGGTGTTGTGAGGGCATCACACAGCTTCTTGAAGCTATTTATATTTTCTGAGTCTTCGTCAAGTCTATGCTGCACTTTGTAGACATCTCTCCGAAATAATTCGACCTCCTCTGGTTTGGGCGGGTGGTCGACAGTAACTGGAGGGTCTTGGAAGAGTCGAGATGGGTCAGAGAGAAACTGTGGATTTTCTCTGACCCACCTTACCCTCCGCTCTAGATTTCTCTTAGCGTCAGATAGTATCCGTATTCTCTCAACAATATGCTAATTGATGGTCAGCAGCTTTGACTTGTTAAGTGTGTGATAACGGGTCCGGAGTTCGCGGGCGAACTTTCGAACCTTGGCGGTAAAATTCCTGCCAGATGTGATGTAGTCAATCACACACTAAATGCGGGATGCGTACTGTCTTACCCAGCCTATCTTTATGACAATTTGATGCATTCGTTTTTCAATCTTATTATCAACCGTTGGTTTTGTTTTACAGTTCGCATCGGCCAAAGCTGTCGCTGTATTACACACACGATAATTGATAGCCTAGACGTTGGATTCTTTGGAAAAATGTCCACGAAGCTCGTCATCCATTTCAGCCAGATCTTTAGGCTTGAGAGAAACCTTGGTGTTAATGTTTCTCCAAATCATAAGGCATCGCTCTTCCTTTATTGGATGCTTGTCCGCGGTTGGTCTTAGGGTCGCCTCTCTTTCTCTGTTGTCGGCTTGTTCTAGCTGTGTCCCGAGATTCCGCCGATCCATATTGAATCCATTTTAATTGGCTCCCCCAGCTCTAGAGTGGTCAGCCTTGTTTGGCACTTACTAAAACTATGTTTGGTGTAGAGCCCCGCATGCACCGAACGCGTCTTCGGGTTGCGGATAGAGAGTCCCTGTACCAAGGGTTTCCGCTGAATATGGTTTCAAAAATAAATATGCAGTCGCAGACAATTTTCCAAAGGTTGTCCCGAAGGAATTCATCCCCAGGTGGAGGTGTGAAAACCGTGCCGACAGCTGAATGGCACCTGGGTGAGGTGTCTAGAACGGTGACTCCGGGATACCGGGCGACCTCTAAGAGGACGCAGCCTTTTTCTTGCATGCATATATAATTAAAAATTTGTCATAAGGACAGCCGCAGGATTTCGCCGGGAGCGGGTGCTAATCTGGAAAATTGCACCCGCTTCCAGCGAAATCGCGGTAAAATTTCAGCCACAACCACGTCTCACGACCGTGAGATAGGTGGTTACAGTCTGTAAAGGAATCAATACGACGATCCATTAAAAGCCTCGTGCACCCTAAGAACACGGAGCGACCCAAGGACAACCACCTTTCGCATTTTTCCCGCAAGTGCTCTAGCATATTTTGACATGCAGGGATGCTTTTTAGGCCATTAGCAAGTGAAAGCTTGGCACCTCCAAGAGCGCCAATGATAAGGACGATCAATTTAACAGAATATTCCGGGTATAATCGTTGCAACTCCCTTATAAGGTCTCGATACCTCTTTTTCTTTTCATTCTCCTTGGTTATGATGTTTTTGTCAGCTGGTGCCGAAAATTCGACAACAAACATGGTTCGCTTCGCGAAGTCAAGAAGAACCATGTCAGGCCTCGAGTGAGCAACAGAAACAATTGTCGATAATATAAAGTTCCAGTATATGCGGCACTTTCCATTCTCGACAATTGACTCAATTTCCCTAGGAGCATTTAGAGCAGCGATATTAAGGTTAATGCCGTAGGAGTGACAAAGATGGTAATTAAGCACTCTTAGTGCCGCATTGTGCCTTTGAATGTAGGTCGTTCCCGCGTGAACTGGACAACTAGATAGTGTGTGAGCTAAATGCTCGGGATGTGCATGGCGCGCCCTGCAGCTATCATCGGGAATATCTTGGCTCAAAATGTGGCGACGGTATGTTAAGGTGGAAATGACACCGTCTTGGCATGCAAAAATGAAACCCTCCGTACCAGACTTCAATCCGGGCGATTTAAGGAAAGCAAACGTTAGCTCACAAGACATTGACTGATCCTTCACATTTCTGTGGGGAGATACCGTGCATCCTCTTATCGAGGAGCTGTTCACGAAAGTTTTTCTCTTGTGCTTTCTTAATCAAGGCTTTCAGGAGTGAGCACTCGAGATAGATAAGATTTTATGCATTTTGCTCACCCCTAATACTGAAGTCAAGTCCGAGTGCTTCAGCACGCACAGGTGTGCATAAGTCTCTCCAGCGCAAAGGTGTCGTATGGCGCTTCTATCAACGAGCTCAGGATCTTCAGGGATTCCATGGAGTTTTTCTCGCTTCAAATAAATCTTGGCGCATTTGTCTAACCCAAATTCCATTCCAGTTTCCTTAGTATATCGTTCGACAATCCCCAGAGCTAGATGCAATTGCTTTCTGTTTTCAGCGTACATCTTAAGATCGTCCATGTAAAATACATGAGTGACCTTGTACTTTCGATCTGCAGGTTTGCCGCACAAGTACCCGTCGGAATGGCGAAGTGCCAGAGATAGTGGCAATAGTGTAAGGCAAAAGAGGAGTGGGCTCATGGTGTCGCCCTGAAAGACACCTCTCTGAAAGGTGACCTTGTTCGCTGTCACACGATTTTTTCCAAATGAGATAGTAAATCTGGTTTTCCAAAGCGGCATCAGTCTCTCTATGCACCCAACTATTTGCGGATGAACCTTTCAGATTTCCAAAAGACAGATGATAAGTCTATGGGATGTAGAATCGAAAGCTTTCCGATAATCAATCCAGGCCATCGATAGGTCACGTTGGTAGATTGCTGCATCTTTGCAGACACATCTATCGATGAGCAGGTTCTCCCGACATCCGGCTGCGCCTTTCTTTGAGCCTCGTTGTGCATACATTTCTTGCCACACAGGTTCAATTGCCCGAACAATCCTATCATTTAGGATAGCTGTGAATATCTTATAAAGCGTGTTTTATTTTTGTAACCATATTCAGCAGAAACCCTTGGAACAGGGACCCTCTATCCGCAACCCGAGGACGCGTTCGGTGGCTTTGTCATAGGCCCTTCGGTTTGATTCTAGGGGAATCAAAACCGAATATGTGTGTGTGTGTGTGTTGCAGCGAGTTTTTTTGAGAAAAAAAGAGCCCAAAAATCGATATTAGTGCTTAAAAAGAGCCTGTTTATTTTTTCAAGATTTCAAATTTTCTGTACTGGATGTGCTAACGGTCTGCAGCTCCCCCTAAAACACCGGCTTTTTCATAAAAATAAGAGAGCCCAGAAATCGGTATTGGTGTCCAAGAAGAGCTAAAATAACCCAAAATTCTGAAATGCTTACAGTTAGTTTAGGTTTATATTTAATTTCAAGGGTATTGTTTAGAAAATAGGGGTTTTTATTTCAAATTTAATTTTTGCATTTTTTTAAGAGCCCAAAAAAGCCCTAAATTCTGGAGCTGCTGATTTTTTCAGTTCTTCAAATCTTCTGTACTGGAGGTGCTAGCGGCCATACTGCAATTCCGTTGTGGAGGTGCTAGAAGAACGCACCTGATGCCAGGTCAGGACCCAGACGTCCGTGGACACCCATTTTCAATGAACAACTGCGGGATAGCCTTTTGAAATCAGGAAAACCCATGGATTGAGAAAAAGGAGTGACATTCCGAGTAGAAATTATAACTTGGTTCTTAAGAGGCCCTGTCTAGATTTTCTATTGAGTCCCTTAAATGGCAATCTATCGAGGGTGCAGGCGAAAGAGTCACGCTCAGCTAGCGAAGTCATCAGTAGGCGACCCAATCAGGCCCTATTAATAAGGTCTTTATAGAATCTAGACAGTCCCACTCACACTGAGAAAAAAAATACTTCCGAATCAATGAAATATTGTTTGGAAGCATCAAGCGGTGTTTTTGCGATCGGTAAAATGCATATGCTATTTTTCAAAAGCATAAGCTATTGTTTCTTATTTTGTTGATTTAAATAAAATATTATTAAATTATTAAAAAGTTGATCATGCTTTAAATTCTGAAGTTTGATGCTACGGTTGCAAAGGTAAAAACGTTTAACTGGCACATTGCCATAATCTATGACCAGACATTTTTGATTCAAAGAAGGAAAATATTAATCCAAATGTAAATGTAAGCGTTATTCTAAAACTAAACTATTTGTTAAATTTGGCTATAGTAGACTTACTACTTATAACTAAAGACAAATACAGTTTACTAAAATATCCGCAAACGCCGAGAATCGAACGCACGCACCGTGCGCTTATAAGTCGAACGCGTAATTCCGATAGCTACGATGCCACGCTGAGTACAATATCATAAATGTTTGACGGCATTCATTCGATACTTTAGAAATTATGAGAAAAGGCTTTTGAAGCTCGATTTGTTATAAATGATTTTTAAACGTACTTACATTATTTCAAATTAAATCGATCTTCTAGAAAAATTCTTTTCAATCTTTTAAGGCACCATATGTTTTAAATTTTTTCAGAAATATATGAAATTTTTCAAAGTTTGCATCTCGGTAATTTTTAAAATGTTTTCGTTTTTAAATTTAAGTACAATTAAGCATAAGAACATTCACGTACTTTTTTGCACTCACGGCTGTATTACCTCTTTTACCTGTCGAGGGCTTTAGAAGGTCCCCCCAAGAAAATAATTAATTGATAGAAATTATTTTTTAAATATATCTTTATAAATAAAGTTTCTTATTCAGTTTAATTGGAAAATATAGTGCTAAAAAGTGAGTATATAAATAATTTAAGTCAAGTAGCACACGACAATAACCCGCCGAGGGCCTGCAGAGGGAAAGCCTAGATTCTTCCATCTAAAAAATCTAGCTGCGGCCTTATAAGAACCAATAGTTATTTCAGGCTTAAATAGGCAATTTCTACCGGCCCTAATAGCATGGAACATTCCAGGAACGCTCCCAGAGCGTGTAAAATGTCCGCTACTTGGGAGCGTTACAGGAACATTCCACTGGAACGTTCAAAGAGTAAATTATCGTTATTGTTACTATTATCAATGAATACCCGATAAACCGTAAGTGATAAGTCACAATTAATGTCAGTTTACGATATAGATACCATATTACAATGTAGTACTAGGCAGTCTGATAAGTACCTGAAAATTCTAAGAGATGGCATTAGTATTCACTAATGTGAACCATTTTCGTCGAGCTTGATCCTTTAAATGACGCCTGTCAAAACTTCAGCCATTTATGTTTACGCATTTACAAGTTACAGTACTGAGAAGCGACTAACCTCCGAGTTTTTTTTAATATGGAAAAATCTGAGTTTCGAGTTTTTATTAAACACTACTATCTTCGCAAGAAAACGATATCCGAGACCAAGGCCAAGCTGGATAAGTATTACCCGGACTCTGAACCGTCGATTGGAATCATTCATAAGTGGTTTACCGAGTTTTTTTTGTCGCCGTACGAGCACAGTTGATGCTGAACGATCTGGGCGCCCAAAAGAGGTGACTACACCAGAAAATGTCGAAAAAATCCATGATATGATGTTGAATGATCCCAGAGTGAAATTGAGAGAGGTAGCTAATGCTGTAGGTATATCATTGGAACGTGTGGGCAATATCGTGCATTCAGTTTTGGGCATGAAGAAGCTCTGCGCGCGATGGGTGCCGCATTTGCTCACAGTGGACCAAAAACGAATTCGTGTGACAACTTCCCAGCAGAATTTGGCATTATTTTCGCGTAAGCCGACCGAGTTTTTGCGCCGATTCATAACCATGGATGAAACCTGGATCCACTACTACACTCCTGAGTCAACGCAACATGCAAAACAGTGGGTTCCACTGGGCCAAAGTGCTCCGAAGCGTCCAAAAACGCAAAAATGGGTCGGAAAGGTTATGGCCTCCGTATTTTGGGATGCACATGGCATAATATTCGTGGAATATCTTGAAAAAGGTAAAACGATAACCGGAGCATACTATTAATCATTACTGGACCGATTGAAAATGGAAATAGCCGAAAAACGACCGCATTTGAAGAAGAAAAAACCGCTTTATCATCACGACAATGCGCCTGTTTATTCATGCTTAGTTGCACAAGCAAAATTGCATGAAATC
>NC_046661.1:20160494-20182443 GCF_010883055.1 Belonocnema kinseyi
TGGACTCGCTGTCTCGACCTAAAAGGAGAGTATGTTGAAAAATAAAACCGACTTTGGCCAAAAAAACGTCTCCGTGTTTCATTTTTCAGGGACTTATCAGACCGCCTAGTAAATACGGTTCTCAAAACTCAAAAATGACATCTGTTCTTACCTATCTCTTACGGTTTACGTAATAATTGTTATTAAAAATAACAATAATGGAAAGTTCCCCACAGGTCCCAGTGGAAAGTTCCCAAGCAGCGGACATTATACACGCTCAGGGAGCGTTCCTGTAAAGTTCCACTGGAACTTTCCGAAGGTTCCCGGGAAGGAATTTAGAAAGATTCCTGGATCAACGAAAATGAATATCTTTGACCACTTTTCATATGCCAGGGATATCTTATAGTCAAATCTCTAATAAGTATCCTATTATAAAAAGAAGATAAATGAGTCGAACTCGAAATATATCGAAAGTCGTAACGCCTTTTCCTGATTCCTGATTGGCTTCTCATTTGGTTTGAATGTAGACACAGTAAGCGGGAACTTTGAATTCGACATTGTACAAAAGTATGAATTCTCAAAGCAATTATTTGATAAAAACATAATAATTTGATCGTTGTACATCCTTTTGATGTTTTTATTGTCTTTGTACATTTTTCTTATGTTTTTATTATATTATAATAGGTAAATTGTTTATATCACTGACAACGACATGTTTGTTCAGGGTTGGTAAGTGAGGGGCTATTTCAACGACATGTAGTTACTGCAGTGCGGTTCCGTTCTTCTTTTGAAGTCGAAAATCGAACGGACCTCTCTTTCTATCTCCAAACGTTAGAAAAAGAGGTCCGTTCGAATTTAGACTTTGTACGTGGTATCGAGCTAACTATACGGCCTTCAGAATTGGAATAGGGCATAGAAAGGGAGGGATAATCTAGAAAGTCTACCTGTATATTTGTTTTTACAAAATTGTCAATAAGCCAAGTAATTATTTAATAAAAACATAAAAATTTGATCGCGGCTGCCAGCCCAAGCCAGCTAGATATGATATGAAAGAGACTTTACAAAAACACAGGTCGGCTTTTTCTTCAAGGGCTAAGGAACCGTCTTGCAGGGTTGCTAGATTAGATGACTTGGCCATGATTTTTATTGGTCTATCTTTTCAACGCACTGTTTTTATTTGTTACCTCAGATCTAATAGACGTGATCACGCCGAATGTTGACCAGGCTACCGCCGCGCGCAGTTTTGGATCATCGACACATGAAGCTTGATCCATGTGCATCTTCGTCGATATTTTTTTTTCTTTTTTTCATTTTACCACACGTGTCATAATTAATTAGCATCGCAGTTTCTTAATCTATTTTCTCTTATGAAAAGTGATACGAGATGTGCTTACATACTTTATCGTTCGTAATACTACTTATCTGGATACCAAATGATATTACAATTATTTCATACTAAAGCGAGTCATGTTTTATTCATATAGAACTTTTCACTTAAGAGTTATATTTAATAGGGCTCAAAAAGCGCGAATATTGAGGCCATGTGGGTGTAAGCTACAAAAATTTCTTTTACATTTGATTGAAATACAAATTACGTTTAGACGAAACGTTATTTCGAATTTAAAATTCTTGAAATTATATATGAAACAAGTTCAAACGTTTGTCTGGTCCTAAATTTTTTCAATTATAAGAAAAAAATTTTCTCATCATTTTTTCATGCTATTTGTCAGCTCTACGGCTTATTTCAACAGTTATTTGTCAATATTATGTGAAAATTGAAAGGGATAGGATGAATTACTGCAGATTATGTCAAAAAACACTTCGCGCTTATACTTATCAGGGATTAGTTGATCAGTTACAACAAAGATCAAATGATTTACATACTACTGTTGGAAAAATGATCATCCTCCCGTCATCGTTCTCAGGATCTTCCCATAATATGCTACAGCACTATCAAGATGCAATGGCAATGTAAGAACATTCGGTAAGCTATATATGTTTATAAGTATGACATGTAATCCAAACTGGGCTGAAGTGAAAGATAATTTATTACATGGTCAGACAGCATCTGACCGACCAGACATTGTTTTACGAATTTTTAATGCAAATAAAGATGAATTAATCAACATTAAAGTAAAACAACAATTTATCGGCGAAGTACAAGCATACTCTTATGTTTTTGAGCATCAAAAATGTGGATTACATCATGTTCATTTGTTATTAACGTTAAAACAAAATAGTAAATTAACTACTTCTAATATTGTAGATGAATGTATTTCGGCAGAAATTTTAAATCCAGATACAGATCCTGAACTTCATAATATTGTTATAGAAAACATGATTCACGGTCCCTGCGGAGATTGGTGTAAAGATGGTAAAGGTAAATGTAGTAAGTACTTTCTAAAGAAGTTTCACGACGAGACAAGAATGGATGAAAACGGATATCCAACTTATCGTAGAACAGATACCGGTACTTACATGTAATCGCCAGAATGGAGGCACGACTGGCATATGATTGTGCAAGTAGTTTCGAGCATAAAGTCAGTCAAATATTTACGGAAATATATCTATAAGGACATGATGCTGCTTCCGTCGTAGTTACTGATGCCAATAACAGCGAAAATGTTATTCATCATGATGCAATAAAAAATTGCATAGATACTCGATACGTGAGTCCTTTTGAAGCATGTGAGCGCATATACTGTAGATCGTTGCAAAATAAAAGGCATGCTGTTATTAGGTTGCCAGTACATTTGCCTAATCAGCAAATTGTTACTATTGGCGACGCTGAAAGTGAAGGTGCTATAAGAAACGCATTGGAAAACGAAACTATGGTAATCAATTATTTTTATTTAAATGGACGTGATACTGATGTCCTATATACGTGTTTCGGCGGACGCCTTAAGGACGTCCTGAGGACCTTTTAAAGACATGAAAAGATCCAAAGGATGTCTTAAAGACGTCAAATCATATGACATAGAGGTGCATTCTAAAGACGTCCTTAGGGCGTCCCGGTGCCCACTGGGATGATACTTTTCAAACGTCATGTTTAGCATTAAGTCTCATCGAAGATGATTCAGAGTGGAATCGTGCTATAGCAGAAGGAGTGGTTTAGATGCTGCCCCAACAATGAAGACGTTTATTTGTTCGTATTTTAATATACTGTCAATCTACCAATCCTGAGGACCTATGGGACAAGTTTAAATATGCTATGTCACAAGAATTTTAGAGAAACTATAATATACAAGAAACATACATAAGATCATATATTCAGATAAATACCTATCTTTCTTAAGAAAGATCCAATATTAGTAGCTTTTCAACGATGCCAGAAATAACTAAATTTCGCAACGATAGTGAGATTCATAATGACTAGGTATCACTTACTCAACATGAACAACTCGGTCAGACTCAGCAGCACACATTAAATGGAAAACAAAAAGATATTGTACATACAATCCTTAATGTTGCTTTGTCGAACGAAGAAGGACTTTTGAAATCATGTTTTTATATTGATGGACCTGGTGGCTCAGGAAAGACATAAATTTATACAACTGCATATCATTTGTTAAAAGGCAAGAGAAAAAATATATCCACTATGGAATTTACAGGTATTGCAGCAATATTTCTTCCAGAAGGAAAGACTGTACATAAAGCTTTCGGTATGCCAGTTTCTTTATTTTCTGATTCCGTCTCCCGTATAAAACCTCAATCTACAGATGTTCAATACTTACGAGAAGTAGCTATTTTTATTCTGGACGAAACTCCAATGGCGCCAAGGTTTACTTTGGAATTAGCAGAACGAACATTACGTGACTTCATGAATGTTGATTCACCACTTGGTGGAAAAATTATAATTCTTGGCTAAGATTTAAGGCAATTACTGCCTGTGAAAACTCATGCAACTTGCAGCGAATTAGTAAATCTATCTATTAAATTCAGTTCACTTTGAAAACATGTCTCTGTATTTTCACTAACGTAAAATGTGGGTCTGTGGAGATGGTACTTTAACCCTTTAACGTCGGAATTATTTCTACCCACATGAGTCACCTCCAACCAGAGAAAAAACTTCGCATGTGTTCGAGGGGTTGTATTTTTATCCCTCAGTACAAAAAGCTAATTTCCGTCGTACGAAACAGAAAAATATTAATTTCACTATTTATCCATTCAAATGAGGGGTAATGTTTTGTTGAAGGGTTGATATAAGGGATATTTCTGTAATTTGAAGTGATTATTATTGTTTTCACATCTGAATCTCACTTTATAACGAATTTGATGAAAATGGATCCTGTGGAAGCCTGTTTATCTATTTTAGAGGGTGAAAACTACCCCTAAATTAAGCTCAGGATGGTGTGTGTGTGTATATATATATATATATATTAGGTTCTAATCGTAATCAATATTTTCAAGAGCCTTCGCAAACAAATTTTCATCGAATTTCGATAAAAATTCAAGTTTACACCTGAAGAAGGGGTGAAAACCACCCCCGAAGTCAAACCCTAAGGGCTAAATTTGTTGGCCCCGTTTCTCAAATCGTTCGTATGGTCTTCACCATGGGATTTTCTTTTTTCACGAATAGCCATATTTTTTGTGTACCGCTAAGACTATATTCGCGATAGAACTACAAAAATTACCTCGAAAACAGGGTGCTTTTCGAGTTATCGCTAATAGATTTCGAAGAGGATGAATGAATACTTATACTTTCTAAAACCTGGAAACACGTAGGTAGTTTATGTCGAAGAGAAAACAAAGCCATCTCAATTTTTAACGGAGTTATGGATTTTTGAACACGTTTTTGGGACATATATATCCCAGTGGCCGTTAAAGGGTGAAATGACAATGAGAATTACCTATTAGCCCCAGAAAAATGTGTAGCTACTAGAACCGATGATATAGTACAGAAAATGTTTAGTAAACTTATGAAGGATAGAAGGTTTGGAGAACTAGAAAAGACAGGTATATTATCAGCACGAAATGTTGATGTTGTAGAAATAAATTACAGAGTTGTGGAGCTATTGGACAAAACCACATAACGAATTTATACAAGTGTAGATAGTGTTGAGATTTGTGATAATGGAAATATAAATGATGCAATATTCCCAGAATACTTGAACACATTGAATCCACCGACCCTTCCTCCTCATGAATTACGATTAAGAAACAATTCTATTGTTATGCTAATTCGTAATATTTCTATTAATGAAGGTCTACGTAATGGCACAAGTTTGAAAATAATCAAACTTGTAAATAATCTTCTACGATGTCGCATTTTAACAGGTGATAAGGCAGGGGATATCAACAAAACTCAACAAAAACAAATTCATATATTCTTGGACAAAAATATAGGATAAACTTAAGCTAAGTACATCTGATGGTATAGAAATACATAAAATATGATAAAATATAATACAAAAAAAAAGAAATGCGCGGGCGACAGCGCGCGTTCGGTCTCGTAGCTATGAAAGAGATATTAAGAATAGGTGTCTGAAGGAACTGTTGGAAGAGCACCAATGCATTATCGGAGCAGCGAAATAAGATGGCGACAGTCTAATCGGGAGCAGTGATAGTTCAGATTTAGTTTAGATAATTAAACGCTTTTAACCACTAAAAATTTGCCCGAGTATTAATATTAGAGTTTGTGTTTTGCGGTAATAATAACGTAAAAGTTTTTCGAATGTAGGCGGTAAATATATTGAAATATTAAGAAACGCGAGAAAAACTCGTTCGCCTCAAGAATTTTTTTCCCATGTACTATAAATGTCTTCGAGTTAATGCTAACTGAAAAAATCCGGATGGAAACATAAGAAAGTTAAAAAATGACATCTATTTTGTGTACTATTTACACGGTAAAAAAAGGGATTAATTTTGTTGCAGAGCATTTTGCGCCAACCATTATTTGACTCTTGAGATCATAATGATCTGTTCATTCGGATCATTTTGATTTTATTTTTGGTTTATTAGTCAGACTAAACAACATGATTGCCAATCCTTGGCACCAGTGTGATAACGACATAACCTAAAATATTTATCTAACCGCATGCAAGTGACAACTACACTTAACAGGTAATATTTTCTAATATCAGATTTCGTTATTTTTTTAACTTTTCAAGTACACTGCAAGATCAGAAATCATGAAAGGCTTGCATATAAGCTAAAGTACTCTGAAAACTTCAGCCATCTTGGTTTGACTTAACACATGATCCCGAATCAGATCATTATGATCTCAAAAGTCGAACGTTCACTCCGGCTGATCAAAATGCTCTTGAATTCGGTGTCAATTTTGTTGCATATCAAAATAATATTGATTTCAGTATCATTTTTAACACTTTTTTTACTGTTTACGGTTTACGAGGTATTTGCTACTTGAAAAAAAATTCGTTCAAAAAGTACTATCCGAATTTCACATGTATTTCTAAGCAAATTTTGACTTCTAATTCTACGGCAATATTTCTCTCTAGGATTTAAGAGATAATTAGGTCAAAGAACTGGTTTCTTTAAAATGCTAAGAATCAAGATTACTCGACTCTTAATTTCGCAGCACAATAAATATTTCTTTAGTTCAATGAATCTATTTTTTGAAATAAAAAAAATTTGTTTGATACAAGCATTCTCTTTTCTGATACATTATATAGAACCTGTGATCTAAGAAAAAATGTCAGGAAAAGACTAATTATAAAAAACTTCGATCTCGATCTTTTGTTATCTGTGTCTGTATAAGAATTGCCGTGTTCCCGCCACTCTACCAACGATGAGCGGGATCCGGAATTCGTCAACGGGTGTTGTTTTTTCTCTTTCATTCGTTGTTTAGCGGTTCAATTGTAATTCTTCCTTTCGTGTTAAGGGAGAAAATAATTTTTTTTTTAATTATTCTAAATTTCTTTGGTTCTGTGTATAATTATGTTTTCCATTCGGTCCGCCGTATTAACTGACGCCCATCTTGTTAAAAATTCCCTTTAGTTTTTGAAAAAGTGAGAAATTCAAGGATTTCTCGTAAAATTGTGCATGGTTTTAATTTAGGAATTGGCGATACATATTTTTTTCTGATCTTATATGATCTTCGTTCAATTGTTACCTGTTTGATTTTCTCTTTCCTATTGATTTTCACTATCTTCTCTTTACGTGTTTGATTTTGGCATGCTATTTATTGCTAATTGTATTTACTATGCCTTGTGATATGATCTTTCCTCTTGATTCACGAGCAAAAAATGTATATGTTTATAGTGCGGTTTTTAAAGTTAAAACGCACAGAATTGCGTTTAAGTTTGAAGGACGTGAATGATGCTTTGATGGCATCCCTGCAAAATCATATTCATGTGGAAACTCACATTATGTGAGTTATCGATCACCCGGCAGTGAACGGAAGGAAGACGGGAGGCTCTCGAGTCCAGAAAATGTTCACGCGAGCTCGTAGATATTCGGTAGCGGGAGCTCACTTCTAGATAGGCGCGGCATGGTACACTACAACCGGCTGATAGACGGGTGAGCGGGCGATCGCAAGTGACAGGAAAGTATGGCGAAAATTATGTTGGAATTCCGTATGGAATATTAGTGCTTTGTGGGCAAAGTTATCATTAAAAAAAAACAATTTAGAAGGGTTTGGCGAACCCTCCTGAATATTATTTTATACAGTTTTTGTCGTCTTCTGTTTATTTACAGTGACAGGTCAGACGAAGTATTTTTCTTTGCTCGCGGAAATTTTATCCACCTACAATTGAAGTTTCTAATTAAATTCTTTTCAGAATTAAACAAATTAAGGATCCTTATTCTATTTAAAAAAAAACTTTTAAAATATTGTTACAAATTTTGAAAAAGATGGTGAAATAATAACCAGCAATAATATAAATAATAAATTTAGCGACAAAATAGAAATATGGAAAAAACAAGGTTACAAAAATACAAAATTAAATAAACATAAAGTATAAAATAATATGAATAATAATGTAACTAACACTGTTCCTTAGCTAATCAATCTTTCAGCTACCATAATTCCTGATTCGGACATAAGGTGCAGCTCCTAATAGTTGAATTCTCCGATTTTCTTCGGACTGCTTATACTCATGTATTCTGACGCGCTGTTTACGAATATGATAGTGAAAATTGACGACTAGGCAATTTGGATGGTGAAACCATTAAAATCAGGGTTTTTGCGTTTATCTAAGCCAATATGAAATACATTGCAAAATATTTCCTGCGTTTGATAGTTTCTGAGAAAATTAATATAAGATCGATTTTCATGGAAAAAGGCGATAAGAACCATGTTTTGTTAAGTTTATCTCAGCCAAAACGCAAAATTTTGTAAAATTTTTTTAAAAATAGTTGTAGATCCCATAGAGATACATACTCTTCGTTGCTTGCATTATTTTCTCTGGGTGATAGTTTCAAGAAAATAAGTGATAGATCTAACTGTCTAGAACAAATCCTAAGTGGCGACGAACGACAGCAACCAACGTTTCCAATGTCTCGTGGAAGCGGACGGCGGCACCCCTGTAACTGGGTAGAGAAATAATGTTGGTAAAACCCATACCCCTTTCTAACGTCTCGTGGGGCGGAAAGGCACCCCTGTGACTGGTTACAGAAAAAATGTTAGTCAAACTCATACCCCTTTCCAATGTCTCATGGAGCCTGAAAAGAACCCCTGTGACTGGTTACAGAAAAAATTTTAGTCAAACCCATTTACTCATTTCCAACGGCTGTTGGGTGGCGGATAAATCACATGAAAAATTCTAACTCGACATACTTTCAATCGCAACAAAGTATATTAAAAAACCAAAAAATATTACAGGTGTTAATAGGACAATTGCTAAAGGTATGAAAGAAACCAAAGTATTAACAAATAATAATAAGCAGCTATTGGTAACCCGTGCCGATAAAGGCCATGTTACAGTAGTTATGGGAATTTAAGATATCATAAACAAGATGAATGTTATGCCTATTGATAAAAAACTTATGGAAAAATTAATATTGATCCATTAAAATAATTGAAAAAAGAAATATTTAAGTTAATCGATGAGTGAAAAACAAAAGTTTATCTAGGAGAAAAAATTTTTCGAGCAAATTTAATAACTGAAAATACAAAAATTCCTATAATTTACGAATTGCCAAAAATTCACCAGATAAATTATCCACTAAGTCCTGTCGTTTCGTGCGATAACAGATCTACTTACTTTTTGGCCAAATCACAAAACAAAATTATTTCTGAATCCTTACCTAAACCGAAATCTTTTATAAAAATGTCAGGGACTTCAAAAATAAGTCATTCAAAAACAAAATTCCTAGAAATCGTGCTTATTCTTACTTGATGTTTCATCACTATTCACTAACATTCTTGTAGATTTGGTTCTTAAAGGAATTGAGAAAGAATGGAACAATATAAAAAAACAAATGCCAATAGACAAATTTAAAGATGCTATACAGTTTTCATTGGTGTGAACATTTTTTAAATTTGATAACTCTTTTTATAAACAAACATATGAAACCCCGATGAGGTCACCAATTTCACGGATATTGTCGGATGTCATAACGCAGGATTTAGATGTACTCGTATAAATCTTTGAAAAATTCAAATTCAAAATACCAGTCTATTGCAGGTACGTAGACGACCCTCTTTTGAGCAACCATAGTGATAAAATTGATGAAACTATTAAACATTTTAAAAAAGACAATAAAATTAGTTTTTTAATAACGAGATTATCAGTTATTATAATAGTTATCCTCAAGAATTTGTTGAAGAACATATTACAAAAGGATTAAAAGAAATAAAATTTAAACAAAATAGAATTCAAACAAACTAAGATAATATTAATCAACAAATAATAGCCGATAAAGAATAAACCATTTCTATAATTTTCAATGCTGACATCTTAGAAAATATAACAGGATTATTAAATGATTATAATATTAAAACAGTATTCGGGATTGACTCTAAACTTGACAAATATATCACTCTTCGTAAGGCCAAATTAGATATTCTAGACCAGTGTAACAACCCAAACGACCGTTAAGAATTAGAAGAAAGGAACATCGCAACAATATAAACTTGAACCAAAATTACCATAGAGTAATTAACAAAAACTTGATTAAATACCACAATGGTGACATTAAGTTTATCGATTGGAATCATATTGAGGTATTACATCAAAAACCTAATTATTATAAAAGATTTTTTGCAGAAATGGCCTTTATTTAAAAGGAAGGTCACAAAAGTAAAAACAAAATTAATGACTGTGAACATTGCAACCCCGCATATAGTATAATCTTAGACTTTCTGTCATAGCCCTTAGGCTTTATGTGAAACATAACAAATTATTAGCAAATTGAATAAAAATGTAAAACATCAATTATAAACTTCCATGTTCTAATATCTATCCAATATCTAATATCTATCTAATATATATTTTTTCATGTTACTTCTAAATAGCATAACTAAATTAATAAGTTCAATTGAAGATACTATCAATCCGCCTGTTGGAACACTCGCATTGCCACACGCTTGTGATCACGTTGTGCATATGTATTTAGTGTTGGAGAACTTTACGAGAGCGTAGGTTCACAAACTTGCACTCTCAGATACTAAATGTTAATTAACAATATTCCACTGGCTTAACAAAAACTTTTACCACAAATGCACTAAGCTTTCTAACTAATTTTTAAATAAATGCAATGGGACACTGCAATATTATGCACGGTTATTCGAACTAACCTCTCAATAATTCTAACCTAAAACAATGGTAAGCAGATACTTTTTAATAAATCAATTAAAAATTTTAATTGTAATATTTAATTAATATAATTCCAAAAACTTTTCTTTTTAAATTAAATATGCTCAATATCTATTCTATAAGATATAGCTAATAATAATTATCATGTCCTCCTATATATAATACGCCTAATGTGGGTAATGATACGCTAACGAAACGTTGCATCGTAAAACAAAACACTTAATAAAAACGTCCAGACGTCCCTGGGCTTGTAATTTTCAAAATCGGAAAATATTATTCTTCCCAATCCTCTAGAAATATTTTAGATAAAGGATATAATTTAAGGACGAAATTTGCTGCAACGTATCCTCATAAGGGATTCGAACGAAATTAAGGGGCATTTTCATATATTTTCCAATTATTTCTTAAAATTCCATATAATTTACCTGGAAATAATGCTGAGTATTAAAAGTCACTAAAAAATAATGCAACTACGGAACCACTGTGTCAAATTTGTATTTCATCAAAGTTTTATGTGGAAAGAAACAAAAAGGAACGTGACGAAAGTTTCGTTATGTTCCTTTTCGTTCTTTTTTACATAAAATGCGATTAACACATAATTTTGAGATTGTGCCTTCGTATGCTCATTTATTGAAATAATTGGCAAATGTCCAAAAACGCCCCTTAATTTCGTTCGAATCCCTGATCCTCATATAAAAAAGTCGAAATAAAAGATCTTAACGCTAAGGTGAAGGACATCAGGAATAATATATACATCTCAGAAGACCGAGCAATGGAGATTAATCCACAGTTTAACCTTTATTGACCCAATTTGTCCGTTTTTATCCGTCAACTTTAAGCTCAGACTTCTTTGTTATCTATGCTGGAGAAGATCTGAAAATGTATTGGCGGGTGTTTTTAAGTGTGCTCTTTCAGACTCTGGCCCAAAAATTTGGAAAAGAACCACCCCTTCCCAGCACATATAGAAAATTCGTTTTTCATCATTGAGAGGTGTACGGCCGCCCCTAAAATAACATATTTAAGAAAAACCGCTGTTATACGGACTTTTCTGAAAACAAAAAACCAAAAAAATTTTAATTTAAAAATTTAAAAAGAAATATAAAACAACAAAAAAACAAAAAAAGGTTCTTTATAAATGGCTACTTCTAACGCAGTAAGAACTGGAAACATTTTTATTTAAAAAATGGCTAAAGACGTTCCATACACAAGCATATACAAAAATTTCGAATATATTTACCAAAAACTCATTAAAATAAAATTGTACGTGAATTAAACTCTACAGATTTAAACAATTTCAACCTAACTCAACTTTTGTTGATTTTTAGAACTAAATTTATTTGCAATTTTTTGGTATTGAAAATAGTATTTTTGAAAAACTACCGATTTTCACCCCTTTGGGCTATTTTATGGGGTGATGACGAAATTTAACCTTAAATAACAAAAGAAAATATTTTTTCTATTATTTGTAATATTTTTCCCCCATCTGGTGGTTTTTTCGAAATTTTCGGGATAGATTGTGAAAGAGCACACTTGAAAATACCCGCCAATAAATTTTCAGGTCTTTTCCAGCATAATTAACAAAGTTATCCGTGCGTAAAGTGGACGGACCAAAACTGACAAATTGGTTCAATAAGGTTTAATTCGGCGTTAATTTCATAATGCGTAACTTATAATTTCATTTGGGTTAATTTCATAATGCGAGAAAAAAAGGTGGAAGAATGCGCATCATCAACATTGGTTGTCCATTTAACTGAAATATGCAGGAAATCGATACAACCGAGAACAATAAGTATACCGAGCTAAGGCATGAAGCAAAAAAAAAATATTGAGGAACGTGATACATGAATCTATTCATACGATTATGATTTCGTCTACAGGCAATTTGCATGCAAGATGCATTTCATATCTTGAACATTTAGGAGTCAATAGATTACTGGCAGCAGCTCAGAAGGCGATTTTTTTAAACAACTATTGAAATGTAAGAAACTTTCTCGACCATTATAAAGTAAGCGACGAAAAGCCTGTGAAGTGTAAGATTGTAGCTTTAAGAAAGCATCCAAAGACTACTGTTGTCAACCTCCAACGCTGCAGCATTATCACAAAGATTTCTAACATGGTATTAAATTAACTTACAACATCTTCATCTTATCAGTCACCAGACTTAGTCCGTGGCTATGATCAAAAACCGGGTTCACGCAAAAACAAGTTTAAAATAATAATCATGATGTTCTGATCAGGTATTCTTATAATGCAAAGGGGGATATGAATCTCTTTATCAGAAAGAGCAAGAGCAGCATCCTCCAGTGAATATAACACCTTTTCCAACAAGGCCACCTTTGCAGATAGCCGAAAATGTCAACATGAGAACTAGGACATCTAAATCCAACAAAAAGTCTTTCTTAGTATGGACAAATTATCCAAAGCTAATAATGCTCTCCTTGATTTGCTCCCTAAAGATGTTGATCTTTGGAATCTTAACTGTATAGTTTACGAAAAGGCACTATCCCTACTTAGCGAAAATAGAATTAATGATACTCCAGTACGTCTCAATAAGACTCGGAAGTGTATTGCACAGCTTCAGTTTAAAATTACATCGGTAAGACGGCATGCATCAAATGGTCAGTGCGTGATCAGCTACATAACATAAAGTAAAAATTTTATTCTAAAAGTTACGGCACTTGCTCGAAACTTACGGAAAGAAAATCATACACTAAACAAGTGTAAACTGTCGACCATCAAACTTCACTGGAATACTACAAGCGGTAACCTAAAATCTGCGTGTGTTAAAGACGTTCATTGAAAAAAGATATCACTAAATTATCAGAAAAATGTAGGCATCCAAATTATCGAGAAAGAATAAGATCCAGGCTTCCGTACCGTGTATATACCATCCTTCAGATAAAGGTGGTCGAGATTTGCTGAGTTTGGAGTGTCTTCATCGAAGAAAATTTCTGTCTACAGCCTGCTTAGTTCTAAAAAGCACATATTCTCTAATGCGAATCGTGAATCAACATGAAGTCGTCAGTGTGTCGCAATTTCTATACCGTGCCGCAGATAGGGCCACAGAAGAGCCACGTGACGCCCTTTCTGTACCGTCGTGCATGAAGCGTGCTTCGTACGTTTGCATACCCCTCTATGCATTTTTTGCACCACGCCAATACTTGAGTCCTCGATAATGTTTCTGTAACAAATTGCTATTTAAACCTGCGCACAATTTCATTGGGTCTTATGTCTGGTTTACTCAAAAACTTTATCATAATGCGTTGTGCCACAGCCACTGGAACTTCTTTCACACTCATCGCCCAAGCTACTGAACAAAAGGAAAGTGAGAGGCCTATGTAAAACTGAGCTAGAACCGAAATAAATAGAAAGCTAGTAGAACCGAAATGACCCCGCTTCAGCCTCCAATTGGCCCTAAGTCTATACGGTCGCCTATGTGACCGTGCGGAAGAAATTCCGGTTTGAATTGGACTACCCAAGTACAAATTGACACAAAGATCCATTAGACAGCATTCTAGAATTTATTAATTTGTATTTACATACGTTCTTTTACAAATAAAAAACCATGCGGTGAACAGATCCTAGTTTACAGAGACAAGGTTAAAAAAATGCTTATAGCGTAAAGGTTAATATCTGTAATCTGCATGTTAAACGGTACAGTCTTATACCGGAATATATATTTGTTAACAGCAAGGTTTATCAGTGTGCTATTGCAATCAAATGACATATAAGATTTTGCTTACAAAGGCACTTTCAATACAATAAGTAGAATGAAGCAATTAATGCTTAACACCATGAGACTCATGAACATCTGTGTGGAGGTGCATCACCAAATCATCACATCACCTTTGTTATTCCGTGCTAGTGGATTTAAGCACAGTCTTTTAAGAGCATTAACCGCTTCCAGACCTCCATCTTTGGCGTAAAGTGTCGTCCTCTTACCACTTCGCCTTCCAAAAGAACCCCTGAACCTGCAAATCATTGAATCTCTATTAACATCTGTCTTTGGTTTTAAAACTTTAGCAGAAAAAGTTCCAATCCTAGAAGCCTTAGAAGGTGGGCGTACGTCTACCTTCTTTCTGGTATATGAGGACTTACTTCCTTCCTTATTTATCGACCACCCTGTTCTTAGATATATTCCCCCTAAATCTTGAGGTTCTCTTATCTTAGGGTGCTTCTGACTCCGGCTTCTCAAATATCTGTGGCCTCTTAAAACTTTTTCTCCCGAGGAAGATTTGGAAAGTGTTAATCTCTGCCAGTGAGCGATGTCTGGCAGTCCACAGGTATTATGCATCCCGACTAGAGGAACCCCGATCGACTTGCGCTGCATCATCTCCGTCATCCCTGATCTGGGGTGGGACCAGCGTTCTCGTCTGACACAGCAGCTGTTTTTTTCATAGGCACTAATCTTCTGGACCACATGACCGCTTTCGAGATTGGGCACTTCACGCAATTTTTTGTTTGCAGTTTTTTTATTAGAAAATAGTGTTGAGGCTGAACAGCGAGGGTGATTGTTGACATTATCAACAATGTTGCCGCTTTCAAGACTATCAGGGCTCGCATCGGGATCAGCGGTTTCAGTAGGCGTTTGGCATTCCATATTTACCCCGTTACTTTGCCTCGAAAGGCGATGTTCATTTATTAAAGGTGGGCCTTCAGAAGTTTTAAAGCCAAAAACAGACCTTAGATCCGAACTCTGTTTCTGCCATTTGAAACTATCCAGTCGTTTAGCATTCTCTAATTGATATTTTGGAGGTAGCGACCTCCTGAGTGTATCAATACTTTGGCCAATGGAGATTCGGTAATTCTTTATGGGTATGCTTCTGCTGGTTCCCATCTTTGATGATTTTCGTGTATTTATCGATATTTTTCGTTGATTTGTTTTGGTTGTTTGGTTGAATGAATTCGGTGTGCGAAATGCTGACTGCTTTTGGTTTAAAGTTTTTCTTTCCAGATTGGAGGGACAAACCCAGACTCCGAATGCACGTTCCTCGTAGAGCTGGTCATTTTGTATACTCTGCTTGGTATCTTTTTGAGGATCACACCATTCTGTGATAATGCTGCGTTTGTTTAAAACATCAAGGTTTTTTTCAATTTGTCTGATTCCTGCCACTGATGCTAACGGTAACTCGATATCTTCGAGCCGCCTTCATGATTTTGCGCTAAATGTGGTTCCGGCCATATGCATTCTGTTTTCGATTCCCAAACCTGTAATGTTTCAAAGACAGATGTTGAAGATGAAAATTTTAAATTCAGTAATCGAAACTAAAATTGACAGCCACACAGGTTAAGGCAAAGCAAATTCGATTCTCGTCTTGCTTATTTTACTATGAAAGAACCAACAGTAAAAAGAAAAAGCTATATTTTCGTATGAAACAATAGTAAAGTAAACTTAAAAATTTTCAAAACTTACCAAAATCGTGCTCACTTCCACTAAACGGAATCAATGTCTTTGTCGGGGTAAAGGCAGACGCGTGTTTTTCTTTCGACTTCTTCGTCCTGGAGCAGGCAAACAGAGTACTCAATAGCACACTGAGTTCCAGAAACAATACTCCTAATCCAATCGCAAGTAGTATCAACGCCTGTTCGTTAGTCCACTTTTCAATTATTTCCAAACACCCCTGAAAATTTATTTTTACTGTATGAAAACAGAGAAAATAATATATTATACATTATTCGTACATTCACCTATTTAGTATTTATAGTCCATCGAAACACAAAGAAAAACTAATATTCAAAAAGGACTGTTAACATTAAATGGATACTCCATTTTTTGGCAGAACAACTTATTGTAAAAAGCTTCTAGAGAACTTATTACTTCTTAAAGTTGTTGTAGATTGAGCAACGCTTATTAAAACAAATAAAATTTTGTGGTTGAAATTTGTACTATTACGAAGCTCCTTTCACAAAGATGCAATGGAATATTTCCGAAATTTTACGTTTCAAGACCATAGCCAGGCATAGTTTCCTGAATGTTTCTGCATGATATTCCCGTGAGGTTAAAATTTTATATTTCAAAGAAGCTTCCGGAAAGCTCATAAACATTTTTGTAATCTGCTTATGTATTAATCTGGCTAAATACATTGAGCTGATATGTATGTAAACAAATATGTTACTCAAATGAAAAACCTTCAATCACGCGTACAAACCATCAATGTTAATTTCTGCAATTACCTTAGTTTATAAATGCAATAAGTAGTACCGTGTTCAATTAGTTTGACCAAACTTAGGACAATTCGAACTGTTTTAAAATATTTCGGTTCTGTGAGCTTCTAATATCAGTAAAACTGTAATAACGGTACTCTTTGACCAAGAAATATTATACTCTTTTATCGATTTAATACTATATCTTATATTTATATGGTAGCTACCGTAGCATGTCTTGCATGTTGATGTTGAGCAGGATTCAAGTCCTGACAAAGTGTAAGGTTGGATGGCTCCGGGTTAAGAAAGGCGTCCTTCTCTATTGTGTTATTTAGCGTACAACAAGTTAGTGGAACTACTAACTCCCTTCGACCAACTTCTTGAAGTCGCCACCAGGAAGTCCCGTAGTTACTACTTCCATTGATACCACAGCAAGAAAACTGTTGACGAGAGAACACTTTACAGAATAAGAACAAAATGATATTTAAGGAAAAGTTTAATTGTAAAATTAAAAACATGATCTAAATTCACGTAAAAATTTTCATAAAGTCAGAACATAAATCACTGCGCTTGAAAATACGCTCAACTTCTGATATGAGGACCACCGCTTCACGATATTTCTAGAACTGTTAGCCTCGCATGGCATCGGAAAAGAATAAGATGTGGAGCACAGGAGGCTTACTCACTCTAACTGCTCAGGCATCCGCAAACAATAAAAGCATAGGGACAAAGCGGGCATTGCATGGGTGCCTGCGCGAATATATTGTGTAATATTATGAAATGTTTCACGCGGTCCAGACTGTTTCCGTTTAGATTCTTCCGATTTAGAATCAAGTCCAATGCAAGCCATCCCCAAAACCGTCCTTATATTGGAAATTGTGTGTATATTTATCTTCCCCACATTTTAGCAAAGACCTTCTAAAATGAATGGTCAGACTTCATTAACATTGATCCGAAACGCGAAATCTTCTATATCATGTTCAACTCTATTATATTAAATATATATTACATTACTTTCTGCACCTCAGCTTAAGGGTGTGGGACAAAGGTTCAAACGGACCTCAACCTGCTTAGTATATTAGGGTAGTTTAAAAAACGCTTTTCGAACTACAATGCAAGACAACCCCCAGATATTTCAATTTCCGGGGAAAGAAAAGCCATAATTTTTTTCGAAATTCGAATATTAACACGTGCAGCCGAGCACTTCAAATTCCCATTTAATTAACATGGTGAAATTTTGAATTTTTTAAAAGGTGAACTCATGTTCCAGGGTTTCATCGAAACGTGCCAAGTTTCTTAGGGCTTTAACAGGACTGTCTACAAAATAAAACCATACTAATAACTTTCATTTCCAGCCTACCTCCACCCTCCCCGCAGCACCCCAAGTATGAACCAAAAAACATAATCTACATATTTACGTATTATTGATATTTTTTAGCAATTTCCATAATCTTTTTTTACACAAATAATTACTAATGGACTATTTGAATATTTACCATGTCCTTTTAAAGAATTTTCAGTCGCTTAAAAAAATTTTAAATGTTTTAACAATTAATTATTCTCCAAAAACGTACAAAAAATCATTGTATTTTCTGATTGAAATGTTATTGTTTGTCATTGTTTGAAGTAGTAAATTTTTCTAAAAACATTCTGTAACTATTTAAATAATTATTTAATGTCTATTTTTTAAATTTCTAAAAATCGAGCTAGATATATCAACTTCCTTCTAACATCAGTATCTATGCTACGTTTTGTTGAAGAATTACATAATTTTGACACACTTCTTTTAATGCTTAATAAATTGCTATTTGTTTAATCTTTATTTGCTCAAGCAGTTTTTTTCGGATACTCAAGAAATAAAATAGAATACATACAATTATGTTTCTTACCATATGACGGGCCGAGAATAAAATTGGCGTAGAATAAGTAGAGGAGCGAAAACGAATTTGAAGGGTTTAAGCGTAAGAATGGTTTGAATGAGCAACAGAGTAAAGCGGATTGAAATACGCTAAAGGAAAAAACGGGTTAGACACCTAAACCGTTTCTCTTCTCGGCCGTCACTGAACCCGTTTTTCCCCGTAGTCTTGTGAAAAGTCATTTTACGTTGCACATTTGGTGTATTCGTAAATTACAAATATTATTCTCTCATCAAAAAATCAATTTTATCAGATCAATCTCAATGAAATTTCTGACATCTTTGTAATGCATCTAAATAATAAACAAATTAAGATACATTAAACTGGTTTACCATCACAAAAGCAAATACGTTCAAAATTGGATTGAAATTTATGTCAATTTTCTGCTTTTTTGGAGTTTAGATACAATCCAGTGTTTTCCCACATTATATATTACTTTCAATTGTGTATTATGTATAATTATATACTGTTCGTAGTTTTTTATCGTAAATTATGACAATTTTTCTAGGATTTGTTTTTTGTGATTTTCAATTGCAATAAGTTAAATATTTTAGTTAAAAATATTACTTTTAACAAAAAAGTAAACTTTCAACAACAAAAGAGTATAACTTTAAGAAAAATAGTTACATTTTTAAACAAAGTGATGAATGTTTTGAATAAAATTGTAAATTTTAATTGGAACAGTTGGCTTCTTAACCAGAAATATAAATTTTGAACTGAAGTGATGAATCTTTAAATAGAATAATTGATTTTTTGACCAAAAAGATCAATTTCTACCGAAAAAAAGCGATTTTTCATCTAAGAAAGATATTTTTTTAACTAGAAATTGAATAAAAATACGTTTAGTCATAAAATGAAAGTTCTGCCAAAAGAATGACTTTATTAACTAGAATTAAGCAGTATGTAACCGTGTCAATTTTCAACAACAAGGACGAATATCTAACTGAAATACTTGATTCTTTAATCGAAAAAAAAATAATTTTTAGACAAGAAGATTAAATTCCTAAGAAAAAGATAAATATCTACCAAAACCAAAAATCAATTTTTTACCAAAATACGTGAATTTTCAGCGAAATAGTCCAATTCTAAATTAATAAAGACCAATTTACATACAAATTGTTTAACTCTGAACTAGAAATAATTAATTTTCAACTAAAAATGGAACAATTAATTTTCAGTTGAAGAAGTTCATTACACAGCCACACAAAAAAAAGTGTGCGGATCTGGTATCAAGACACACGTATTCCTATGGATTTTGGGGCACTGAATACAAATTCGGTATCAAAAATCACCCATCACGTCATGGTTGAGCCATAACCTCAAAAAATGACGAAAAATCATGCACTGAGGCAAATAAATTTCAAAATAATGCCAGTGATGCAAATTTTCACTTCAAAAACATGTCGGCAACTGTGATGGATCAACCCTTGCCTGATATCAACTTATTTAACATAACTTTACCCAACAGAACAGCGAAAAACAAGGGGAACGTTTTCATCAAGACATAAAAGTGATGGACCAACGATATCAGGGTAGATGGGACGAGGTCATGATGGCTGATTCTTGCTGAATGTTGAAAAGGTAAACGAATGTAGGTTTTAAACGTAAGCGTAACCCTTTGCATCGTTTCTTCGAAGAAAAAAGGACACGTTATAGCAGGCAGAAAATAGATTGAAGTAGGTCTATAAATCAATTTAATTACGATAAAAAGCAAGATGAAAGGTAAATACGAAAGATAGTATAAATATATCCCTTAAGTCTAAGAAAAGCAGAGAGAAAAAATTTTTGAATAATACTCTTATTCATTTGCATGTTTAAGTCACAGTTCTACATTTTAATTGATACAAACATTGTCAGGTTAATTGAAATGGGGTCAATTCTACCTGGAGTTCTAAGTTTCTTTAAATGAGTAATGTGCGTCTACATTTTTAAACACCTGTAGTACAATGAAATGAATTTTATTGTGTTACAACGGGAACACTTAAGTTAAGTTGTGTTGCGTTAAGCAAAATTTCGTTAGGTTCTGTTAAGTTAGATTCATTTGTAGGTTAAGATCGAGTTAACCTATTAAATATAGCACACATTTCAGACTGAGAACCGTACGCTTACATAGCTACACGTGTGGTTGAATTTCATTCGGCTAGGTTAGGATAGATCAGGTTTTGTAAGGTTAGGATAGGTTAAACCTCTATGTAGGTTGAGCGGAAGCTGAATGAAACGGTACCGCAAACACAACGGGACAACACAATGAGTTTAATTGTGTTACGTAAAGTTAAGTTAGGTTATGTCATGTTAGGTCAGGTTTTTTATGTTAGGATAGGTTTGACCTCTTTGTAGGTTAAGCCCAAGCTGATTCAAACGGTACCGCAAACACAACGAGACAACACAATCAATTTAATTGTGTTACGTGAAGTTAAGTTAGGTTATGTTATGTTAGGTCAGGTTTTCTTAGGTTAGGATAAGTTTGACCTCTTTGCAGGTTAAGCCCAAGCTGATTCAAACGGTACCGCAAACACAACGTGACAACACAATCAGTTTATTTGTGTTTCGTGAGGTTAGGTTAGGCTAGGTTAGATTTATTTCTAGATTAGGCTCGAGTTGACCCATTCGATGTAGCACACATTTGCTACTGGGAAAATATGCTTCCAGAGCTTTACTAGTCTGGGATCCGAAGAGGAGAGTGAGCATCCATTTTAGGTCCTGATGATTTGATGATTGATTATTGTCCAGAATGTTCTACTGATTCCGAATATATCGGGTGCACATAGCGAATTCCGGGTTGTTTTGTTGTTATTTGACATTTTATGTGTTTAGATAAAAAATGCCATACCTCTGAAAATTATTAAAGTTTTGAAAATATTTCTCCATATTCATTTAAAGTGTGATATGCACAAATTTGGTTAATGATGTATGTTGATTTAATTGATAGTTTTCGAGAAAAACAATAAAATAGCTTTTTAATGAAAAGCCATTTCTACAGTACATTTTTTATCATTCCACAATTTTTTTTCTGGAATCATATAGAACTAGCTGAGACAAAGATAATTTGTTTTTAAATTTTTTAAATTAGGCTATTGGTTTAGAAAATTCTATTAAGTACCAGGTGTATACATATGAAACCGGTATTTTTTCAAGAAAAAAACACATTTATTTCAAGAGAATGATAACAAATATTTTATTCAAAGTATGCGC
>NC_046661.1:20182543-20187392 GCF_010883055.1 Belonocnema kinseyi
CGCCAATTAGCACAAATGGTAAGTTCCGACAGTGCCTACAAGTGTGCCTACTGGCCGCTAAATGGCAATACCGGTTTCATATGTATACACCTGGTAGGATGTTTGCGAGTGTGGGCTTGTGTATAATGTTGCGGTTCAGATTGAAAACCTGCAGCCTCCGAGACCCCCCTCGCTGCCTGTCCATTGAATGCTCTTATTACCACTCGTACCCACAGACGTGAAAACTTTGTATTTATTTAGAATTTTGTCAAAACTAAACTAATCGCCTAATTGAAAAAATTTCAAAACCAACTGTATTTTCTTAGTTAGTTCTGTATGATTCCAGAAAAAAATGATAAAAAATGTACTGTAGAAATCGTTTTTTATTTAAGCGCTATTTTATTATTTTTTTCGAAAACTATCAATTAAATCAACATACACTATTAACAAAATTTGTGCATATCACACTTCATCAAATAAATATGGAAAAATATTTTCAAAATTTTTGTAATTTTCAGAGATATGGCATTTTTTATCTAAACACATAAAATGTCAAATAACCACAAAACGACCCGGAATTCGCTATGTGCACCCGATATATTCGGAATCAGGAGAACATTCTGCACAAGAATCAATCATCAAATCATAAGGATCTAAAATGAATACTCAAGTGCTCTTGGATCCCAGACTATACGTGTAGTTCAATAAATTTCTGTTAATTCAGGATAGGTGAGGTCAGGTTCTGTTGAGTAAAGTTATGTTAAATAAGTTGATATCAGGCAAGGGTTGATCCTTCACAGTTGCCGACGTGATACTGAATTTGAATTCAGCGCCCCAACATCCATAGGAATACGTGTTTCTTGTTACCAGATAAGCACACTTTTTTTTGTGTGGCTGTGTTATTAACCAAAATTATTAATTTTTATCTAAAATGATTAATCTTTTACTGGTATAGTTGAGTTTTATGCTACAAAGATGAATTTTCTACCAAAAAAGACAAATTTTCCACAAAGAGAAAATGAATTTTAAATTAAAGCGATGAATCTTTAACCAAAAGAATTCATTTTTAACAAAAGTATTTAACTTTTAACCAGTCAGTTGAATCATTCCTAATAAAAAACAGACGAATTCGTAACAAACAATCTAAAAAATTTACATTATAATTCAGAAATACTTCTTCTTTGGAAAAATACTTTTTTTTTATTATTACACCATTAGGCCATTTCCCTTTCGGGGTAGGCGTGACTCACTAGGTAGGGAAAAGGAGTAGTGTGTGGAAGGGATAGAGATTTTTCAGATTGATCCAGAATTCTCGTGCTATTTAAGTAAATAACACGTTCGTTCCGCAACACTGCTCCGATCCAGGTTGCTGATCCATCTCTCTAGCAATCACCCCAAGCGAAGAACCTCACGAAGTCGTTATGTAAGGTTCCCCACTTGGGTCCATTAGTAGCCAAGGTCTTTTGTTTCAGGCGTCATTCACTCTACTGACACTCTTTTTATTAACTATATGCCGCTATACTTTCCTGTCCTGGCATACTTCTCTAGCTTATTTTATGCCCATGCATTTTTTCATGCAGGCTCTCGTGTTTCTGTGACTTCTTATGTCTCTTCTAACTAGGGTCTCATTCACACATTCTATCCATTCTTTCCGCGGTCGACCTCTGGGCACGCTGCCATTTACTTTACCTTGATACACTTGTTTCGTTAGTCGCTCATTTGGCATTCTCTCAACATGTCCGAACCATCTTAACCGATTTCTTTCCCATGTGTCTACTAGCGTCTTTTCTGCACCACATTCTTTTAGAATTATCTCGTTACTTACTTTTTTTTACTTCTGATAAGGGGACCTGCTCTACCAATAACCTTCTTGCCTTCGTTTATGCGTCTATGTAATTCCTCATCTATCTTCCCGTCCCTAGTAAATAAGCTACCAAGGTATACGAACTTATCAACTTGTTCAATTCTTTCATCATTCAATAAAATATTGCATAGCGTTTTCTCACTCTTTCCGTCGAACACCATAGTTTTTGTTTTGTTTGCGTTAATTTTGAGGCCCATGCTCTTCATGCTTTCAACTAGTTTATTCAACATTCTTTGTAAGTCTTCGATAGACTCTGCCATAACAACCTTATCATCTGCGAACGCTAACCCACGTACCCTTACTGTTTCGAGATCCACACCCTCTTCGTCAAAGAGAGCAATTCTTAAACACTTGTCCGTAAATAATATAAATAACCATGAAGACATAACGTATCCTTATCTAACTCTTTGAATAATATCCAAACAGTCACTCAGTTTCCCATTCACTCTTACACTCGCTTTTCTACCTTTATATATTATTTTTATAGCTTGTAGGGTCCATCCATTGACTCCATACTCTTTCAGGACTTCCCCAAAGTTTACTTCTATCTATCTTATCAAAAGCTTTTTCTAGGTCAACAAATGCACAGAAAACTTTTTTTCCTACTCTCAAACTTTTTTCTGTTGTTTGCCTTAAGCTAAATATTTGATCCGTACATGACCTTCCTGACATAAGGTCCACTTTGGACTTCCCAAATCTTTGCACCTGTTATTTTCATTGCCCTGCGAATAAGTATTTTTCAATATATTTTACTTACGGCACTCAATAAGCTAATCCCTCTGTCATTATTGCACCCGTTTTTATCTCCCTTTCTCTTGTATATTGGTACGATAATTGTTTTTTTTCAATCGTCTGGGACATCTCCCAATCTCAAAACATAAATTTATCAATTCGCACAGTCTATGTGGTATGCACGCGCCACCGTGTTTAAGCATTTCAGCGTTAATACCGTCTACCCCGGCAGCCTTGCCGTTTTTCAAGTTCGTAATTATATCCCTAACTTCAGTGACACAGACTTTTTCAATTGAGTTTTCCATCGCATCGTGTTCAACATCGCAATTGTGGTGTCCTATAGCTTCATCTCCGAATTGTCTCCTAAAATAGTCTCTGAAAGCCTCTAGTATTCCGTCTGCATCATATACCATTTCCCTCTACTATTTCTCATGCTGAAAATTTCTGTACTTTTGTTTCCTTTCATTTTTTTATAAAGTAGTTTCCTGCTTCCTTCAAAGTCGTTTTGTATTTTTTTTTTTTGTATTTTTATCTCTTCTTCTGCTCTAATTGTATCTTTACTTTCTTTAAATAATCGTTTAAGTATCGTGTTTTCGCATCTATAATAATTTCTACGTATATTTCTTCCCTCATTGCTAAGACCTGCGATGTTCAAAGTTCTCTTGTACGTTTCTCTTTTTGCTTTTTGGGCAGCCTAAATTTCATCATTCCACCACGCATCACCAGACATTCTTCCTACAACTGCGGTACCACACACTTCGATGGTACATCTAATAAGGATATCCCGTAACATTGTCCAAGCGCCCTCTATATCTTTGTTTTTTATACGGTCCTCCCATGTTGCCCTATCTATGCTTTCGATTATCTTATTTTGGAAATCTATTCGCACATCCGGTTTTTGTAGGTTCTCAATTTTGATTCGCGTTTGTTTTGTTTTCTTGGTTCTCTTTTTTCTCCATCCCCAACCTAAGTTAATTTTTGAGATCAGAAGGTAATGATAACAGTTTTGCATTCAGGACCCCTCATGACTCTTGTATCTTTGACTAACTCTCTTAGTCTTTCATCCGCAACAACAAAGTCAATTATACTGCGGCTATTTCCTTTGGACCAGGTGTACATGTGCATCATTTTATGCCTAAACCATGTATTCGTAATAATCAGACCCCTTTCTAAGCATAGACCAACTAATTTATCTCCGTTATAGTTTTTTCTTGGATCCCCAAAATTACCTAATACTCTGTCTGTATCCTGATTTTGGATGCCCACCCAACCGTTCATGTCTCCTAGTAGAATTATTCTTTCCTGATGTTCGCAAATGTTTATTGTGTCATTTAAAGTGTCCCAGAAGGCGTCTTTTAATTCTCTAGGATCACTATCAACCGGCGCGTAGCATGCTATGATAAATAGTCTTCTGATTCCTACTTTCATTCTAGCCCACAGCAATCTGGGAGACACGAAACCATGGTCTCCGAGATGCTGCTTTGCTCTTTATTCGAAATCAGACCTACTCCTTGTTTACCATGTGATTCACAGTCTACTCCTGAACAAATTTAAATCCGCCTTTCAACACGCCGTTTTTTATGTCTTTGGTTTCACATCCCTTTTTCTTTGTTTCAGACACACATAAAATGTCTAGTTTCTTCACGTCCATAGTTTCACGCAGTTCTTTTACCTTGAGATCATTTACTCTCCTAGCATTCCAAACACTCAGTCTCCATTCGTCGCCTGAAACATAACCTTTAGATTTTCCGTGTGCATGCCTTTTGTCATTAAAAGTTCCAGTCCTTTCCGAGGCTATTTTGCAGTTTGTATTATTCATTGTTTAGATTATACGCCCAACTAACACCTTTATGCAATAAATTTATTTTCTGAATCGAAATCATGTCAGAGTTAAGTATCAAATCGTCATATGGTGGAGATTGTAGTTCTAACGTCAGTCCCAGCAAAAACTTCAGTTAATAAGGGAGGGTTGGGAGAGGGGGGAGGTAGAACTGGAACCGAGAGAGTCGTCTTGGGTTTGTGTTTTTGTTTTCATGCTGAGAATGTCACCAGCCTTCAGCGTTGTGATATATGGAAGTTAGTATCCGGCCGTCTTCTCAGACCGTCACCAAAGACTTATATATAGTTAAAAATTTGTCATAAGGACAACCGCAAGATTTCGCCGGGAGCGGATGCTAATCTGAAAAATTGCACCCGCTTCCAGCGAAATCGCGGAAAAATTTCAGCCACAACCACGTCTCACAACCGTGAGATAGGTGGTTACAGTCTGTAAAG
>NC_046661.1:20187492-20193079 GCF_010883055.1 Belonocnema kinseyi
TTTTAGTTTGTAGGTTTAAAATTTCTTTTTTTCTTTTTTTATCGTGAAATTATAATGAATTGCTATGAATTACTTATCTTTAAGTACGTCTCCGGATTTCCTAGTAACTGCATATCGAAGCACAATTTTAAGAAAGTGCATTTATACCAAATTTAAAATTTTCTATTTGACTTTTTCCCCAACCGAGTATATAAAAGACCGCTCCCTTTTAGAGTTGCCACGAAACTGTTACAGAAAACACAAGATAATGTAAGTGTCGACTTACAACAACGTCATGTCATTGAAGAAATATAAAATGCAAATCCAGAAAAAAAAGACAAATTTTCAAAAAATATTCAAATCTGAATCAAAGCCAAAAACAGGTATTTTCGATAAAACAGTTGAATTTTCAACAATATAGATAGATTTTCACTTGAAAAGAAAATGTCAGCCAACTAAAACAGATCAATTTTCAATGGTCCCTCTCACGACCGTGAGATAGGTGGTTACAGTCTGTAACGGAATCAATACGACGATCTGGCAAAAGTCTCGTACATCCTGAGGACAAGGAGCGGCCCAAGGAGGACCGCATTCTGCATTTTTTTTGCAAGTGTTTTAGCATATTGTTGACATGCAGGGTGCTTTTCAAGCTATTAACCAGTGAAAGCTTGGCACTTCCAAGAGTGCCGATGATAAGGACGATTAGTTTAACAGATAATTCCGGGTAAAATCGTCGCAACTCCCTTATAAGGTCTCTATACCTCTCTTTCTTGACCATGTGAAGCCTCAGGTCTGCAACAGAAACACCTGTTAAGAATATAAAGTTCCAGTATATGCGACACTTCTCATTCTTGACAATTAACTCTAATTCCCTAGTAGCATTTAGAGAATCGATATTAAGGGTAATGTCATAAATGTGTCAGAGATGGTAATAAAGCACTCTTAATGCCATATTGTACCTTTAAATGTAGGTCGTTCCCGCATGAGTTGGACAACCAGATAGTATGTGTGCTAAATGTCCGGGGTGTGCATGGCACATCCAGCAGCTATTATCGGAAATGTCTTGGCTTAAAATCTCCTCTTATCGAGGAGCTGTTCACAAAAGTTTTTTTCTTGTCCTTTTTTAATTTGGGCTTTCAGGAGTGAGTACTCGAAATAGATCAGATTTGATGCATGTTGCTCACCCTTAATACTGAAGTTAAGTCCGAGTGTTTCAACAGCCTCCGCCGCACAGTGGGAAAAAAGCTCCTTTTTTAGACAAAAATCGACCGCCAGTGCAATTCTTAACAGATTTTGATGTTTTTTTTAGAAATGACCGTGAGACTTCCAGTTATAACAAGTAACTGCGGATATTTTAATTCGACTTAAAGTAAAGTTTTTATTTAACAACAACGTTACAACTTTTTGTTGCTAAACTTTTCCGTGAAACCATTTTTTCTAAGACTTTCAAATTTATTAAAAAAGGTCATAAATCAATTAAATAAGTAACTAAAAATAATTCCCAGTGGGTTAGAGTAACTACAAAAATTTTTAATAATGTTATAAACAAATTAATACACAAAAGTCATTTTTTCGTGATTCGCAATGATTAGCTAATTTTAACCCACAGCTTGTGTATAAAGTATCACAGATAATGATGTGCGCTTACAATAAGTTAAGAATAGATAATAATTGCTAATTATTTAAACAATTTTTATAAACAAATGCACATTTGGACCATTTTTTCATGAATATGATTGACTTTTTTTGCGGAATCAACTTGAAATGTCTTACTAAAGACACCTTGCTGCAATATTTTTCATAGTGATCGAAAAGTGTTTATTATTTAAACAATGTTCATAAACAAATGCACATTTTGACCATTTTTTCATGCATAGGCTTGATTTTTTTTTGTGGAATCAATTCGAAATGTCTTGCAAAAGAATCTTTGCTATTATATTTTTAATAGTGACAAAAACTGATGATTATTTAAACAATTTTTATAAATAATTGCACATTTTGACCATTTTTTCATGTATAGGCTTGATTTTTTTGCGTAATTAATTTGAAATTTCCTGCAAAAGAATCCTTGCTGTTATATTGTTTATAGCCATTCGTGCTTCAGTGAGTGAAAATCGAGCTCACTTATTGGAGATTGTGATACTCTCAGCCGTTTTTGACTTATTTGGACCTGAAAATCGCCGTTTTCAGGTAGGCATACGTCGTTCAGTAAGTAAGAATCGAGCTCACTCATTGAAGATTGTGATACTTTCAGCCATTTTTGACTCATGTGGCCCTGAAAAGGGCCGTCCTTAGGTAGGCATTTATGCTTCAGTAAGTAAGAATCGAGCTCACTGATTGGAGATTGTCATGCTTTCAGCCATTTCTGACTGAGGTTTCATCTTCCTGGATTCTACTTTTCTATAATTGCTTATCAAAGGGTCCGAATGGAGCAGAAGATGATGAAGAACATCCAGGTTCGTCATTTGTCTGTCAGACATTCTGCTGTTATTAGCTCTAACTTTTCGAAAGATTTTATTGTTTCCCTCTTGCGACTCTTCTGAATACCAACCAATTGGTAGCTCAAAAGATTGAATTATATCATTTCTGTGAATAAGCAGCTTATATACAGATGGGCATTTTATACCAAGGATAAAGATTTGTACAAAGATCAGCGGTTTCCAAACAGTAAGTCTTCAATTTCGCACAATTAGCTATCCTTCCGCACGTTATAACTTGTAATATATCGTAGAATCTGGTGATCAGATCTTGATCCAAACCGGTTATTTTAGCAACCGATTTAGCTTTTCCCAAAAAGGAACAGGCAACATTTCCGGTATTTGTTGTTCCATAACCCTGCTTCACCACATCAACTGTTAAACTCAGTTTGGATATTAATTGTATCTGAATACGTTCCTTTTTTGATTTTTTCATTTACTATTCTTCCTTTTTTCTTTTCGAAAACTTTTTAAAATCCATATTGTAGGAAAAATGTAACAAATATTTCAGAACACGAATCCAGGCATGCAACGTCGAGAGACCAAATTTATAATGTGCCTTATTGTATGGAATTTTAGCTACATATGGTGAGTTGTTAACATGTTTTGATCCAACTCCACAAATGTTGCAGCGAGAAGATGCTTTCTGTCCAGTTAGAATATGATATACCTTTCCATCAATCATTATACACTTCAAGTCAAAGCTGAGATCAAAACTCATTCCACTGACATCAATGGTATAGGTAAATACTTTTTCCAGCAGCTTTATGTGATAGTTGTTCTCTTTCTTTACAAGAGAATCAGTTTCTTTAAGGAAATTAAATTTAATGGTCCTACAGAAATTGACAAATAAAGGTGTTTTGTTCCTCCAAATAATATCATCATCTGCTTTTAATTGAAGAGGGACGAAGGAAATAAAAAAAAAAAGATTTATCAGTGAAAAGGCTCTTATGAGATCTGATGTTTTCTTCACTCTCAGAATCACTATTATAAGATTCATCTTTTGCATCCACGTCGTCACTCTTCTTTGATCACTGTTCCCGTTTTGTTTGATGGGCAGAAGCACCGGCCATACCCCACTTTCCAACGAGCACTAGTTTTTTACCAAAAATATTAGCGAGATCATCTTTTTCCATTTGCAACAAGATTCGCTTAACTATATGACCTAGTAAACTTATGAAATGGACACTTGCTCCTAAATTAGATGTCTCTGTATGCTCACCGTTTCCTGGATAACAAGCTTTTTTCGCTTCGGAGATCTTTCAATACGGTGGATATGAATTTGAAGCAAGTTCTTGGACGCGCCTTTTCTTCGTCTTTTCGGATCAATCTTCAAATGATATTCGTGGTCTTCCTCTCTTTAGAACATTAGTTAAACCTTTTGTTTAGATAGGTGGGCAAGGAAAATGTACCTTGAACTCTGCTTCTAAGAATGCAGCATGATTTTGAACAAACAATGCTTTTTTCCAACAGACACTTTTCCATTTTCTATTATACAAAGGCATAAAAGAGTCAACCAATTTTTTTCTTATACCCATTAATTGACTTTCATCAAGAGAAGACGTAGCATTAATATTATCCAAAATCAAATCTACTTTGTTACATTTTGATTGTGGATCGCTACTCCAAATGATGTCACATAATTGCTGATTTTTCATTCTGTATTCCATGTTAAAAATACTTCGAAGGATTCCCTCAATATCTCCGTAGAAACACGCAATCTATTTGTGAACGTCTTCTATCAAGCAAAATAAAACAAATGCAGAAAAACAAATCAACAACGACTTGAAGTTGCTCCTGCTACACGCAACTGTTTTTAGGTATAGTTGATACCAAAAACAATTTATTTTTAGCTGCAGCAACTTCAAGTCGTTCCTGATTTTGTTTGGTTCATTTGTTTTATTTTATTTGAAGAAAGATTTATTTGCAAGCAGTCTTTGCCAAGACATTTTCAGTTCATTCTGCAAAGAAATCTAGCCTATTAAAAAAATGGTAAAAATGTGGATTTGTTCGTAAATTAAAAAAAAAATTACCAGTTTCTGTCACTATTAAAAATATGTCAGCAAAGCGTCTTTTGCAAGACTTTTTTCATTGATTCCGCAAAAAAAATCAGAGCGATTCATGAAAAAATGGTCAAAATGTGCATTTGTTTATAAAAATTGTTTAAATAATTGGAAATTATCATCTATTCCTAACTAATCGTGAGCGCACATCATTATCTGTGAAACGTTATACAAAAGCTATGGGTTAAAATTAGCTAATCATTGCGAATCACGAAAAAATGACTTTTGCGAATTAATTTTTTTATACCGTTATTAACTGTTTTTGTAGTTACTCTATCCCACTGGAAATTATTTTTAGTTACTTATTTAATTGATTTATGACCATTTCTAATGAATTTGAGAGTCTTAGAAAAAATGGTATCACGGAAAAGTTTAGCAACAAAAAGTTGTAACTTTTTTGTTCAATAAAAAATTTACGTCAAGTCGAATTAAAATATTCGCAGTTACTTGTTATAACTGGAAGCCTTACGGTCATTTCTAAAAAAAAACCACTTCTTGGTACTTCCTGACCATTTAAGAAGAGGTTCTCTTCCATTTGCGACTCTATATGCTGTACCCAGAATAATCCAGTTGTGAAGACATTCAAGATTCCATATTCCGCGACCAGATTGATGGCGTGAGATATAGAGTCGCGGAACAGAAGACTAAAGATGCATGCTTTTGTTCATGTGCATGACCGTTCGTGCCCCGATATCTAGGGACCTGTGCTCGTTCTTTGTCCATGGGACCACTCCAAATGAACAGGTACTACCGGGACGACAAGCATGTTCATTGCAGATGCATTGATCCTCGTCGACAGTTCGGAAGACCAAGTCTGCCAGATGAGACGTTTTTATCTGCTTTGGAGAGTATCCATTCCTAATTCCTTAGTACTAGGAAGTCTGATAAGTACCTGAAAATTCTAAGAGATGGCATTAGTATTCACTAATGTGAACCATTTTCGTCGAGCTTGATCCTTCAAATGACGCTGGATAAGTATTACCCGGACTCTGCACCGTCGATTGGAACGATTTATAAGTGGTTTACCGAGTTTCGTTGTGGCCGTACGAGCACAGTTGATGCTGAACG
>NC_046661.1:20193179-20215663 GCF_010883055.1 Belonocnema kinseyi
AAGTGCTCCGAAGCGTCCAAAAACGCAACAATGGGTCGGAAAGGTTATGGCCTCCGTATTTTGGGATGCACATGGCATAATATTCCTGGACTATCTTGAAAAGGTAAAACCATAACCAGAGCATACTATTCATCATTATTGGACCGATTTGTAAATTAAAATCGCCGAAAAACGACCGCATTTGAAGAAGAAAAAACCGCTTTATCATCACGACAATGCGCCTGTTCATTCATGCTTAGTTGCACAAGCAAAATTGCATGAAATCGGCTTCGAATTGGTTCCTCAGCCACCGCATTCACCAGACCTGGCCCCCAGCGACTATTACTTGTTCCCTAACCTGGAAAGATGGCTCACCGGTAAGCATTTTTACTCAAATGAGGAGCTCATAGCTGAAACTGAGGCGTATTTTGGAGACCTTCCGATCGAGTACTTTTCGGACAGTATCAAAAAGTTAGAAAATCTTTGGACTCGCTGTATCGACCTAAAAAGAGAGTATGTTAAAAAATAAAACCGACTTTGGCCAAAAGAAACGTCTCCGTGTTTCATTTTTCGGGACTTATCAGACTGCCTAGTATATCGTTTGACAATCCCTAAACCTAGATGTGGTTGCTCTTTGTTTTTAGCAAAGATCTTAAAATCGTCCATGTAAAATACATGAGTGACATTGTACTTTCTATCTGCAGGTTTGCCGCAAAAGTACCCATCGGAATGGCAAATTGCTAGAGATAGTGGCAATAATGTGAGACAAAAGAGAAGTAAGCTCATAGTGTCGCCCTGAAAGACACCTCTATGAAAGATGACCTTGTTGTCACAAGCCTGTGATTCTTCGGCTTAGCTAGGTTGCCATTTTTCTACAGGAGTACTCTGCGCCCTTCCAGCAATCACTCCGGAATTGGCTCCTCCGACTTTAAATATAAGGTGAAAATACTGACCAAATACTGCTGATTTTAAGGGAACTTCTTACATCAAAAGGTCTTGATACCATCTGGGCCCAGAGTGGAATAGTTTTTCATCCCTCTTAATACTTTTTCACCTCCTTAGTAGTGATGGGTGAGAATTCTTCATCAGGTGTTATGAGGGCATCACACACCTCCTTGAAATTATTTATGTTCTCTGAGTTTTGGGACAGTCTATGCTGCACTTTACAGACTTATCTCCAAAATCCTTCGGCCTCCTCTGGTTTGTGCGGGTGGTCGACAGTAACTGGAGGGTCTCGGAAGTGTCAAAACTTTTTTTGGTGTCAGATAGTATCCGCGCGAACTTTCGAACCTTGGCGGTAAATTTCCTGCCAGATGTAATGTAGTCAATCACACACTGAATGCGGGACGCGTACTGTCTTGTCCAGTCTATCTTTATGGCGAGTTGATGCATTCATCGTTTGGTCCTATGATTAACCGGTGTTGGTGCCAAAGGACAGTGCCCCGCACGATATTCATATTTTTTAACTTTCTTTTGAATAGAGCATCTAGTTAGATTGCTTACGCAACAAAAAAATTTGTAATATATGATCTATTCGGTATGCCGTCAGAAAATAAATTTTCGACATTCATGTTCTAGGAAAGTTCGTTATTTCGATGACGCCTTCGATAGAATCAATTTCCATAATTTGAAATATTACGGAATTTAATAAAAATTTAAATCGCATAATTTTATATGAGCCCTACCTGCAAGCGCCGTAATGCAAGCAAAGAGTCGATGCTGGGGAGAAATTCGAGCGTCTGCAAGTCAACGGGGGCTGTTTTCCATCAGGCTCCCTGACGCAGAGGATAGCGTGCTGGTGCAGAAACAACAGCGGCCTAGGTTTGAATCCTGATGCGGAGTCAACCTAGGCTCGCCATTGATTCTCTTCAGCTCTTCAACAGTATCAAGTTATTAAGCATCAAAGGAAACTTGGACTCACTGTGACCCCATGTATTTTCCCAGTTTTTCCCGAAAGTCTAAGGTTTTTGAAAAAATGTTTATATTTTCTTTAATAATAAAACATAAAGAACAATAGCACTTAAGCTGAATGTATAGTAAGCTGTGTGTGCACTTTCACGGCACACTTACGAGGCAGGCACCCCGTAACGCGTTGAAGTACCCGTAACGAATGACCCTTTCATTGTAATGAGATGTAGGCCAATTACAAAAACTGAACTTATGGACGGATGGATTGATTCAATTTTAATTAGCAAAATTAGACTATTCATACAATTTGATGAAAGTAAAAAAAATTTCAATGAAAATCTGCTATTATTTTCAAGAATGATAAAAATGTTAAAGTGCATAGGAAAGAATAGTCACATACACACTACCGCGGAAGGAAAAGAATTTTTTGGTTTAGCAAAGTTTAAAACCTTAAATTTTGCCCAATTTGCAATTTTTTAATTCTTTCTTAGTCACCGTTTTTATAAAACAACAACAATCGTAATTGTTATTAACAATGCATTTCAAAATTTAGAATTTGTGGTTTTTTCTATTCCCGTTTTTCTTTTATCAGCTGAAAAAACTAAGCAAACTAAGCTATAGGTCTCATCAAAATACATATTTCTTGTAACATAAATTTTTTTGTAAGACTGATAATTTTCGCGAAAATTAGTGATACATCGATTTTCATAAAAAAAGAAACTTAAAAATCAAGGTTTTTTGCCTTCAACTTAGCCAATACCCAGAATTTCGCAAAAATATTTTCCATAAAAGTTGTAAATCTCATTAAGATGCACATTTTTTGTTTTGAATATTTTTGCCCGCCCCACAGGACCTGAAAAAGGGGTAGGCATTTGACCAAAATTATTTCTGTGATCAGTCGCAGGGATGTCTTTCCGCCCCCACGGCACCTGGGAAAGGGGTTTGACCAACATTATTTCTGTGATCAGTCAGAGGGGTGCCTTCCCGCCCCGACAGGACTTGAAGAAGAGGAAGGGGTTTGACCAACATTATTTCTGCGATCAGCCGCAGAGATATCTTTATGATCCTACTAGAGCTGGGAAAGGGGTAGGTGTTTAACCAACATTATTTCTGTGACCATTTAGAGGGGTGCCTTCCCGCCCCGACAGGACTTGGGAAAGGGGTAGGTGTTTGACAAGCATTACTTCCGTAACCAGTCACATGGGTGCCTTGCCGCCCCCTTGGGACCTGGAAAAGAGGTAGGCCTTTGACCAACATTATTTCTGTGATTAGCTAGACGGGTGCCTTCCCACCCCCCTCAGGACCTAGGAAAGGGGTTCACAAACATTATTTCTGTGATCAGTAGCAGGGGTGTCTTTCCGCCCCCACGGAAGCTAGGAAAAGGTTAGGGGTTTGACCAACATTATTTCTCTGACCAGTCAGAGGGGTTCCTTCCCGCCCCGACAGGACTAGGGAAAGGGGTAGAGGTTTGACTAACATTACTTTTGTGACCATTTACATAGGTGCCTTCCCACCCCCATGGTACCTGGAAAAGGGGTAGGCGTTTGACCAAAATTATTTCTGTGGCCAGTCACAGGGGTGTCTCAACGCCCCCACAGGATCTGAAAAAGGGGTAGGGGTTTGACCAACATTATTTCTGTGACCAGACGGAGCGGTGCCTTCCCACGCTCCACAGGACTTGGAAAAGCGGTAGGAGTTTCACGAATATTATTTTTTAACAAGTTACAGGGTTGCCCCCGAACCCCACACAGGACCTGTAAAAAAGGAAGGGGTTTAACCAACAATATCTGAGTGACTAGTCACAGAGGTGCCTTCCCGTCCACCCCAGGACCTGTGAAAGGGGTCAGGGTTCGACCAAAATTATTTCTGTAACCAGTGAGAGGGGTCCCTTCCGCCCCCCACGGGATCTGGCAAAAGGGTAGACGTTTGACCAACATTATTTCTGTGACCAGTCACAGGGGTGCCTTCCCACGGCCGCCGGGACTTGGGAAAGCGGTACAGGTTTGACCAAAATTATTTTTGTGACCAGGCAGAGGGCTGCCCCCCCCCCACCGAACCTGGGAAAGGAATAGGGTTTGAACAACATTATTTCTGTCACCAGTCACAGGGGTCCCCCCCACCCCGCGGGACCTGTGAAAGTTGTAGGGGTTTGAACAAAATTATTTATGTGACCAGTCAGAGGGGTGCCTTCCCGCCCCGACAGGACTTTGGAAAGGGGTAGGCATTTAACCAACATTATTTCTGTAACCAGTCAAGCAGGTGCCTTTTGTCTTCTCCCGAGAAGCTGGAAAGGGGTAGGGGGAAATAGCAGAGATTTTACGAGCATTATTTCTGCAATAAGTCATACAGGTGCCTAATTACTCTTGTCGACACTTAGGGCCTGCTGCCACGATAATACACAGCACCGAAATAGTTTATCGTTAGATGCATCACTAATTGTCTCGGAAAATATCACTCGTGGAAAAAATTCTTTAAAAGGAAAATTTGTATCTTAATGAGATCTACAACTTTTATCCAGAAGATTTGGCAGAATTTTGCGTATTGGCTGAGATAAACTAAAAAATCCATGATGTTTATGGTTTATCTTCATCAAAATTGATATATCATTCACTTTCTCAGAAACAATTACTCGCAGAAAAAAATATTCAAAACAAAAAATATGTAACTTAAGGGAACGACAACTGTTGTGAACAACATTTTGCGACAGTTTTCATATTGGCTTAGATAAAAACATCTATGTCTTTCATGGTTTTTTCATGATTTTACCGTGGAGATGCCCTAGTCGCCAATTTTCACTATCAAATTCGTAATCAGCCCCTCAAAGTACATAAGTATGCGGAGTTTAAATAAAGTTGGAGAATTCAGCTATTCAAAACTGGACTCGCAGTTTCTATGTAAGATTAACAACAAACAAATTTTATTGTTTAGATCCAAGTGTTGGACAAAATTTATTAAAATTTGGAAATACTTTACATTATTGTGAGAGTGATTTTTAGTAACATTTTCTATACATAATTATCATATGTAATTTTTATACACAATTCTTATAAAAAATTTAGGAATGTGCGGTTTTTGAATTTGGAATTTTCCTACATCATCTGAATTAATGCCGATATGTTTGAAAAGAACATAAGTTTTATCATGTTAGTTGAAACACAAAAACTTTTGATTCTGCAACCAAATTAAATAAGTAAATAAATATAAAACTTTGACTTTTTGGTCTCCAAATAATTTTTCTTTGTAATAAAATTTCTTTAAATTCATGTGAAAGTTTTGTAGTCACTATTTACATGTAAAATCAAGAATAAATAATTGTTATTATTTATTTACATAATTTTAAATATCACATAATTTTTATGTAGTTGAAAACGCCATCTATTGATCCATTGTGCCAGATCCGTACATTGGTTACCTAAGGCTAAAAGGTACATAAATCCTACAATTGATAGCCTCCTGCCATTAAAAACGCTATCTTTAGTTCCCACAAATTGTCAGAAAAATTGTTTATAAGAATTATAATTGTTAATGCTTGATAGATTTTGTTACTGAAGATCAATCTTAAAATAAATGTTAGTATTTTCATTGAGAAAAAATTTATTCAACAAAAATTATAACATTTTTTAAATACATACAAACTCTATGATATTTGGTATTGAATATTAACAACTGTTTATTGTTAAGCAGTAAATGCGAATCTCTTTTACGAATGTGGGAAGCAGCTGCAGTGCAAACAAATTACTTTGCAAGCCAAGGTTTTATATTTACAGCCCTAATTTGTTTACAAAATAAGCAATTGTTGTATTTTAACAAATATAATCAAACACACATTAGCTTTAGGAATAGCTACATCAGTGCAGATGATTAAGGAAATGCCGAAATAGAAAATACCACATTTTTGTAGTAAAGGAAAATTTTTTTCAACAAAAATTCAAATTTTTAGCAATTTTTTAATTGCATTTTTGTTTATAATAATTAAATCATAAGTTATTCACATTATTTTCATTCTCGAAATATACCTGTGTTGATTTAAGATGATTTCAATATTTCAATATATTTCAATATTTCTCTTCCCCGCACAGAATGCATAGGAAAATGTCCTTCGGTGGATTTGGTTATAACCTAGTAATTTCTTACGTTTCAAGGGCTCAAAATTAGAGCATAAGATATATCCTTATAGCATTAAAAGCAAAAACTACCATAAAATCATTATCACGCATTAAAAATTTTTGGTAAACATTACGTCCATTTGACAAAGCGCCCTTCTCGCAACGGCCGAACGCTAAGCGCTCAATATTTTTAATCAACTGCGAAACTCACTGTTTCGGGGCAGCAATGGTTGTATAAGAAACTCGGTACCAAGTGCGGTAATGCCAGTAATATGATTCGCCCGCTTCTTGCAACGTTCGAACGCAAAACTCTTAATATTTAAAAATAACTGCAACACTCACTATTTCAGGACAGAGAAGGTTATTAAATAAGGTCAGCATCAAGTTCGATTGCTCAAATCATATATATCGCCCACTTCTCACATTGTTCGAACACGAAGCGCTCAATATTTCTAATTAACGAAAACACTTACTTTCTTAGGGCTACGGCCGTACTTGATCTTGACCTTATTTTATCACCGTTGCTGCTCTAAAACAGTTTACTGGATGACTGAGATTAGTAACTTCTGGAACTGAAAGTAACTTTTTTACTGCTTTCGAAAGGTCCAGGTGTTTCTTATTACGTATTCGAGACGAAGTACTCATTGTTGATGCAATAGAGTGTGTGTCCTCCATTAAACTATTGAATGAGTCTTCGAGATTATGCCATCGACTTTTCTTTCTGGCATGATATTTTCTGAACCCCCTGTAATCTTTGTTCTCAATCTCAGAAGCTTCTACTCCGAGCATTCCTATAGGTAACACACTATTTTTGATTATTTCTCTACCATCAATCAAAATCTTGTGCATAATTGAATGCATGGGATACCAATCACAGTGAAGTAATACATTTTGGAAATGGAATTGCAAAGTTTTTCAAATTCAGTTGCATCTATAGGAAGTTGACATGACAAGGCAATCAAAATCGTTTGAAGATTATAAACAGGCTCTCCATTTAATCAAAGAGATGTAGAAAAAAGTTTAGGGTTACCAAATGCCCTTCGAGCAGTAATTCCGTTATTGGTGTTGCCACTGCCTCCTGACTTTGGCATGAATGGAGGAGACACCAAAACGTAAAGATTCCGATTTTTACTTAAAATTCCAGACTTTCTATTAGAAAGGTCATTGAAGTTTTTCGGAGGTACATGACAAATCGGACATGATTGCATTGATGTTTTATTTTTAATTATGCATAATACTTTGCCATCAATTAATGTAAGGTGTATTACAGTAAAAAAATGCCTTTTTTGCTGTAATATGACATCTTTTAATTCCTCTACGTGCCGTAACTGAAGTGGGCGACAAAATCGAGGAGATTGAGAGTTTTTGTTGTCCCGTAATACACATCATTGTTCGTGATTTAGGCGTAAAGAAATAAGTGTGGTCGTAAAGAAGTTTTCGTCACTTTTATTTGCATCTTGAGAAGCGTATTATTGATTATAAGCAGAATGGCTTGAACTGCCATCAAACCTTAAAGAGCATATTAGAGACAAGTTCGAATCAACACGCGGTATTGCATCCATAGCATGAAATCTCACTTGTTGTTGCATCTTAAATATCCTCTAAGCAGTATGATCTAAAAGAGCTTGAAGAGGTACCTGAGCTACACAATCATCTATATGGCTCAACTCTTTTCGAGGTTTGAGAAGTAATTTTTCCTCACAAACTGGGGCCATATATTTCCGCCAAACTTCTTACATTCTTTTCGCATTTCCTTATAAGTCGATTTCGTTAGATTTTGACTCAACAAAAATACGAGGGCTTCTAAAGGAATATTCATTTTCAAAAAAGGCACCGGTGTTTTCTTTAACTTCGCGATTTTTTAGCTGCTTCTGTATCGTTTGTTAGTTCTTCGAGAATTTGTTTCATGTCCTTGTCTTTCGAGTTATTTGCTGAATGAAAAGAAGCCACCAATAATTTCTTAGTATCATTATTGTGTGCAATACTAAATCCAGCAACTTCCCAACGCTTTGACCGCAAAGAATTATTTTTAAATTCCAAAGGAGTTCGACCAGGACCTGTCATTGAACTGCTTGACACTTCATCTATATTACTATTCAAATGAGAGCTAACCAAATCAGAATAAAGCTGGTGCCTGGTGGCTGGTCACCTAGTGCCGAGAATTCGATAATGAACATGGTTTGCTAGTAGAAGTCAAGAAGAACCATTTCAGGCCTCGAGTGAGCAACAGGAAAAATTGTCGAGAATATACAGTTCCAGTATATGCAGCACATTAAATTCTCGACAATTCACTCGACTTCCCTAGGAGCATTTACAAGAGCGATATTAAGGTTAATGCCGTACGAGTGATAGAGATGGTGATAAAGCACTTTTAGTGCCACATTGTGCCTCCTGATCTAAATTGTTCCCGCATGAGTTGGACAACTAGAGAGTATGCGCACTAAATGCTCGGGGTGTGCCTGGCACGCCCTGCAGCTATCATCAAGAATGTCTTGGCTCAAAATGTGACGACGGTATCTTAAGGTGAAAATGATACCGTCTTGACATGCCAAAATGAAACACTTCGTGCCAGACTTCAATCCCGGTGACTTAAAGAAAGAAAAAGTTAGCTCACACGACATTGACTGATTCTCCACATTTCTGTGAAAGATGCCGTGCATCGTCTTATCGAGGACCTGTTCACGAAAGTTTTTTCTCTTGTGTTTTCTTAATCCGGGCTTTCAGGAGTGAGTACTCGAGATAGATAAGATTTGATGCATTTTGCTCACCTCTAATACTGAAGTTAAGTCCAAGTGTTTCAGCAGCCTCCTCCGCTGCTTTATACAGAAACGCTCCTTTGCCCACTTCTTCGTGATTCCTGACCATTTTAAGAAGAAAGTCTCTTTCATTTGCAACTCTATGTGCTGTACCCAGAATAATCCTGTTGTGAAGACATTCAAGACTCAATATTCCGCGACCACCTTGACGGCGTGAGATGTACATTCGCGGAACAGAAGACTTTAGATGCATGCTTTTGTTAATGTGCATAACCTTTCATGTCTCGATATCAAGGAATCTGATCTCGTTCTTCGTCCATGGTACCACTCCAAATAAACAGAGTATTATCGGGACGACAAGCATGTTCGTTGCAGATACTCTGTTCCTCGCCGACAGTTTGGAAGACCAAATCTCCCGGATGAGACGTTTTATCTGCTTCGGAGAGTATCCTTTATAGATGTCACATCCTGAATACGGCTCTGTGGCACTCCCAAGTATATATAAGTCTCTCCAGCGAAAAGCTGTCATGTAGTGCTTTTATCGACGAGCTCAGAGTCTTCAGGGATGCCATTAAATTTTCGTCGCTTCAAATTAACCTTGGCGCATTTTCTAGCCCAAATTCGATTCCTATTTCCTTAGTATATCGTTCGAAAATTCCTAGAGCTAGATGTTGTTGCTCTTTGTTTTTAGCATAGATCTTAAGATCGTCCATGTAAAATACATAAGTGACCTTATACTTTCGATCTGCAGGTTTGCCGCAAAAGTACCTGTCGGAATGGTGAAGTGATAGATATAGTGGCAATAATGTAAGGAAAAAGAGGAGTGGGCTCTTGGTGTCGCCCTGAAAGACACCTCTCTGAAAGGTGACCTTGTTAGTTGTCAAATGATTTTTTTCTGTCAAATCTGTTTTTCCAAAGCGGTATCAATCTCTCTGTGCATTTCACGATTTGCGGATGAACCTTTAAGCTTTCCAAAAGATAGATGATAAGTCTATTGGAGTTTAAATCGAAATCTTTCCGGTAATCAATCCAGACCTTCAATAGGTAGGGCTGGTAGGATGATACAAGTCAAATGCTGAACGAATTATCTCAACAAACACAATACGGCTCTAAGAGTGATTTACTACCATCTTTGCCGTTCCTATGATGTTGGCTGCGAAACTGTGCTGTCGATCGCTCCAAAGGATTAGAAAGAGGAGAGCTATTGAGACCTTAAAAGGAAACTGCCATAATCGTCCCCAGGATATTCGGTTGAAATTATTCTTCTTGTGACCGATGCTTTCGGAGGTGCGAGCTATCACTGGTGTGTAGCCTCGAAGCCGTACCCGAGTATTAAAAACATGCGAGGCACTTGCAAGGTGGATGCAAAAAGCTGTTATGCTTCGTTCGCTCCATGTCATTGAGAAGCGAGCGTTTTGCAGTTGTTCCTAGAAGGGCCGGTTACTCCTAGGAGGAACCTGTAATAATTGTCAAACCAAATTTTATTTATGCATATAATTCTTTTATACATGACCATAACAGAAAGGCAAATGTTACACACTTTCGGATGTAAAGCTTCAAATAGTTCGAAAAGTTTTTCATGGATTTTATTTTAGAAATTTTATTTTGACCTATTCTCACCTTAATCTGCAAAAAACAAAGTACAGTACAAGTCCGATAACTTGCTTTTCGATAAGTGTACACTTCCCTTAAAACGTCATCACACGTAAGGCAGGGACACTAATTGTGGTTCTCCCACTACGTGTGCTATTTTGTTCATAATCTGCACCCATGATTTACGCATGTGTGCACCTAATAACGTGCTTTGCCGTTGCCCACATAGAGGCGAAATATATTATATCCTTTCATTGCAGTCGGGTCCTTATTTATTGTGATGAAAGTAAGATTATGTTTCAAAAATAATTTAAAGGTTCGCACAAAAACGATGAATGATATATGTTAGAACAAATATGACGAACGATTACGCGTAAAAAAGACCCAGTGGGCACAAAATTCGGCGACGTCTTTACGACATTGGGACATCTTTACGATATCTTAAAGACACCTTAACGACGTGGACATAAGATTTTGTAAGGTTGTCATAAATATGTCGTAAAGACGTCGCAGAATTTTGTGCCCATTAGGGAGTGCTGAGTAAACCAGTAACAGATTCCAGCGAGCAAGTTAGTGCAATCTTACTAATTGCTAAAGACGGACTTATTAGAGCTATTTTTAGTTTAAATTAAACTAAACGTTGCAAGAGTTAATCGCTATATGCATCGCATGCCTCATATACGAACCATAGTTTGCGCCAAATCAAGAGCAGCTGTGAATTGTTCACGACCAGGAACTGCATAACTACGCTGAAGAGCTCGTACCAATCGTGACGGTCGCACATCGATTCCCAGCAAATGAGGCCAAAATACTGTCAACACGCAGACCGTGGCTTCTCCGATTAATAGCAGGACTATCATAATCACGTACTGAAACAGAAGGTTTGAATTGAATAAGACAATTTTAATCCTGCTCCATTATTTTTAGCCCGATGATCCAAAAACTTAAGCGGCTGCTGCATGTTACATTATTTCTTTTAGCACCAATCGATATAAAAGGTGAAAATGAAAAAATAAAAGAAACATTCGCCTGAAAATGTTTACTTTAATTTGCTTTTTATTAAGTATTTAAAAATTTGAATATCAGAAGAAGTGATGCGCCTGCGCACTGATGTTGAGAAGTCTTTCAACCCTGCATAAAAGAACCGTTTGGATCTAATTTTACAAAATACATTGTACTCCAATACACCTGGAGGTTCACCGAAGTATCTTCTTTCAGCCGCTTCGACTTCTTTCGCATCGCTGTAGGTCCTAATTCCACAAGGTCTTCTCCGTTTTTTGTTTGCCTGACCCCCTTCATCTTTAATCCAAGGGCTTAACTTTCGTATTTGAGGTCCGTTCGGACCTCGGAATAATTCGGACCCTAGAACGGTTTGATGAAAACCACCTCATCTCAAGCAAGTCTCCTTGCCTCCTTCTTCCTTATGATTTTTGGTGCAGAAGTAATAACCTCTCCATCATCCTTCTTTGAAATTAAGGAGGCTGCAGCAGTAGTGCCTGTCTTTTGTTTCTTCTTGATAGGTTTGGCGGAATTCGCCTCTACTGGACTTAAAGTGGGCTCCCTCATGCTATTCCAATAATGGGTTGAGGGAGTTTTCCCAGCTTCTTTTTCCTTCTGTATCACTCTACGGGCTTTAAATCCATGATATGCCTTCTTTCTCTCCTTCATCACTCTCTCAGAGATAGTGCTGCCAATTAAAACTTCAAAATTATTGAAACTCCTGAGAATCATGCCACTATAGTACTACAAGTCATTGATCTAATAGTTCAATTTCCTTATCCCATTCTGTATCGAAAGGAGCACATGCTCCTTACTCTTGCGAATTCCTCCATGTGGTTTAGGATTCACTTCAGCTCTTTTATCTTAACATGGTGATACTCAAGAAATTTGTGGAATAAATGTTTGCAACTGCGGGTAATAGACATATCTAAATCACCCCAACTTTTTGCCGGCACTTGAGTTGCATGTCATTCAGGGAGGCAGTCCCATAGCAAAAGTCTCCCAGATGATAGCAGTAAACAGCCAAACCCAGCCATGATATAATTGCAATGATAATTAACCTGATTTCTATTTCCCTGAAATAATACGATAGCCGATTCCGGGGAAATGGTTTGATGGCAAAAGGCGTATTTCAGTCGGTAGGAATCCGATACTATTTTGCCTTTGGTTTATCTAGGTAAACTTTAGGCTGGGTGTCCTATGCAGGATTTCTCCTCGTACTACAAAAAAAAACTTTAAAAGTCAGAAAAAAATGCTAGCGTATTAAGTAAATAATCACTTGAAAGCTTAACACTAGAGAAATGGTGGGAATCATTTTGATCCTTTTCCATCGAAAATTGGCTGCTGTGTCGTACTGCTTTTACAGATATGGTAATGAAGCACTCTTAGTGCAGCATTGTGCCTTTGGATGTAGATCGTACCCGCATCAGTTGGACAACTAGATAGAAAGTCAGCTAAATGCGCGGGGTGTGCATGCCACGCCCTGCTGCTATCATCTGGAATGTCTTCGCTCAAAATATGGTGACGGTATCTTAAGGTGGAAATGACACCATCTTGGCATGCAAAAATGAACTCCTCTGTACCAGACTTCAATCCGGGTGATTTAAGGAAAGCAAACGTTAGCTCACACACCATTGACTGATCCTCCACATTTCTGCGGAAGATACCGTGCATCCTCTTATCGAGGAGCTGTTCACGAAAGTTTTTCTCTTGTGCTTTCTTAGTCCGGGCTTTCAGAAGTGAGTACTCGAGATAGATAGGATTTGATGCATTTGGCTCACCTCTAATACTGAAGTTAAGTCCAAGTGTTTCAGCAGCCTCCTCCGCTGCTTTGTACAGAAACGCTCCTTTGCCCACTTCTTTGTGATTCCTGGCCATTTTAAGAAAAAGCTATCTTCTATTTGCGACCCTATGCCTATGTCCCGATATCAAGGGATCTGAGCTCGTTCTTCGTCAATGGGAATACTCCAAATGAATAGAGTACTACCGGGACAGCAACCATATTCGTTGCAGATACTTTTTTCCTCGCCGACAGTTCGGAAGACCAAATTTGCCAGATGAGACAATAACTGGATGATCTTGAAAGAGTCGAGATGGGTCAGAGAGAAACTGTTGATTTTCTCTGGCTCACCTCTCCCTCCGCTCTAGACTTCTCTTAGCATCAGATAGTATCCGTATTCTCCCAACAATATGCTGTCTGGTGGTCAGCAGCTTTGACTTGTTAAGGGGTTATATACAGTTAGAATTTTCAAAAAATCGATTTTAAAAAAAAAATTTTTCTTAATGTAAATATATTTAAGAATACACACAAAAAATTTGATATCTTTCCGGTGAATATTTTCGAAGTTACACGCAAATTTGAAAAATGCGCATTTATATACCAAAAAAGAAGATGAGCAGTGCGTGAACATTACCGATCTCAGAGCGCGTGAGAGCACCCGAGATGGAAGAATGGCCCACAGACAACATCAGCTCGATTTATAAGAAGCTGCCGAAGCGGCGGAGGTTGTATTATATGGACCTGGAATAGACGAGTCCATGTAAGTTTTTAAAAATTTTCTTCTATGTAAATTGCTTTTCAAACTTTAAAAGCGTTTTTCTCAAAATGGTGTTTTCAAAGTCGGTGACCAACATTACTCGAAAACGGCTAAACCGATTAGTCTTAAATTTTAACACGAGCTTCTTAAATATATTTTTTAGTAATCAAACGAAGATTTTTTCTCACCGATAAATATATTTTTTTTATAAACAATTTAAGGCCGATATTTTGGTTTCCTTCAACCTATCAGCATTTGGCTAGTATTTTCACCTCATCTTTAAAGTCGGAGTAGCCGATTCTGGAGCGGTTGGTGGAAGGGCGCCCAATACTTCTGCCAAAAATAGGCAACTTAGCTAAACCGAAGAATTACAGGCCAATCACTTGTCTGAAAACACTGCCGAACTCACTGTATAACACACTGAAGAACCTGGTTATCGATAGGTGTGTCTGCAAATATGCATCATTCTACCCGCGTGACCTATCGATGGCCTGGATTGATTATCGGAAAGTTTTCGATTCGACCTCCCATAGACTTATCATCTATCTCTTGGAAAGCTTAAAGGTTTATCCGCAAATCGTTAGGTGCATAGAGAGATTGATGCCGCTTTGGAAAAACAGATTTACTATCTTATCTATAAAAATCGTGTGACAACTAACAAGGTCACCTTTCAGAGAGGTGTCTTTCAGGGCGAGACCATGAGCCCACTCCTCTTTTTCCTTACATTATTGCCGCTGCCTCTAGAACTTCGCCATTCCGACGCGTACTTGTGCGGCAAACCTGCAGATCGAAAGTACAAGGTCACTCATTTATTTTGCATGGACGATCTTAATATCTATGCTGAAAAGAAAGAGCAACTCCATGTAGCTCTAGGGATTGTCGAACGATATGAAAAGGAAATTGAAATGGAATTTGGGTTAGACAAATGCTCCAAGGTTTATTTGAAGCGATTAAAACTTAATGGCATCCCTGAAAATCCCGAACTCGTTGATCGAAGCGATATTCGACAGCTTAAAGGATACTTTCCGAAGCAAATACAAACTTCTCATCCGGCAAATTTGGTCTTCAGAACTTTCGACGAGGAACAAAGTATCTGCAACGAACATGCTTGCCGTCCCGGTAGTACTCTATTCATTTGCAGTAATTCCATAGAAAAAGAACGAGCTCAGATCCCTTGATATCGGGACAAGGAAGTTTATTCACATGGACAAAGCATGCATCTTAATTCTTTTTTTCCGCGACTGTACATCGCACGCCGTCAAGGTGATCGCGGAATATTGAGTCTTGAATCTCTTCAGAACAGGATTATTCTGGCTACAGCACATAGAATCGCAAATGAAAGAGACCCTCTTCTTAAAATCGTCATGAATTACGAAGAAGTGCGCAAAGGACCATTTCTGTACAAAGCAGCGGAGGAGACTGCTAAAACACTTGGACTAAACTTCAGTATTAAAGGTGAGCAAAATGCATCAAATCTTATCTATCTCGAGTACTCACTCCTGAAAGCCCGGATTAAGAAAGCACAAGAGAAAAACTTTCGTGAACAGCTCGTCGATAAGAGGATTCACGGTATCTTTCACAGAAATGTGGACGATCAGTCAATGTCATGTGAGCTAACATTTGCTTTCCTTAAATCGCCCGGATTGAAGTCTAGTAAGGAGGGTTTCATTTTGACATGCCAAGACGGTGTCATTTCCACTTTAACATACCATCGCCACATTTTGAGCCAAGATATTCCTGATTATAGCTGCAGCGCGTGCCATGCTCATGCTGGAACAACCTATATCGAAAGGCACAATACGGCACTAAGAGAGCTTTATTACTATCTCTGTCACTCTTACGGTATTCACGTTATCGAATTTTCGGCACCATCTGGCAAAAACGTTATAGCGAAGGAGAATAAAAAAAGAGATGTATAGAGACCTTGAAAGGGAGTTGCAACGATTGTACCCGGAATATTCTGTTAAACTAATCGTCCTTATCATCGGCGCTCTTGGAGGTGCCAAGCTTTCATTCGTTAATAGCCTGAAAAGCATCCCTGCGTGTCAACAATGTGCTAAAACACTTTCGGGAAAAATGCAGAAGGCGGTAGTTCTTGGATCGCTCCGTGTTCTCTGGGTGCACAAAACTTTTGCCGGATCGTTGTATTGATTTCGTTAAAGATTGTAACCACTTATCTCACGGTCGTGAGACGTGGTTGTAGCTGAAATTTTACCGCGATCCTCATTGTAATATTCCACAATTCCTAGGAACTACCCCTATCAAATTTAACGAATCCAGTCCCATCTATCTTCAATTAAAACCGTTAAGAAAATTAAAAATTTAAAACAATCACCTCAGACAAATTTCCAAGACTTTAGTTAATAGAATCATCTTAAAAGTAACATATTCCAGGGACCCCAAAAACTACCCTTATGATATTTAACGAACCAATTCTCAACTTTCATTAATTAAAACGGGAAAAAATATTTCAAATAGAAAATACTCACTACATACTTCCCCTTGAAACTACTCCTATAAAATTTAACTAATCCCGTTTCAGCTGTCTTTAACTAAAAAAGAACAACACATTTTTGAATTAAAAATAATTATCAGACACAACTCTACAGGTCGCTAGTTGATATGTATTCAGTTACACTAATATTTCAAAATATCTAGGGGTTGTGTAATATTACTTTGAGGGTGCAAATGTCTACTCTCTTCTTTTGGAATTTTCGAAGGAGCTACTGCAAAATTATGTGCTTTTGATAAGACTGAAATCATTTTATTGTTTCAAGGATGGTCAGAGATGTTTTTCACTGTACTTTTAGTTGTGTTTGCTCTACTGGAAGTAATTTGTCAAATTTCATCTTTTATTTTTGTGTGGAAAGCTTTTTAATCCGTTGGGATTGGTCAAAAGATATGCGGTCCAATATGGACCAAATGTAAAATTTGAGGTTGTTTGATAGAAAAAGGTGAAGTTTTTAAAGTTTTTTGAAGGTAGTGTGCAAAAGAAATTTGGTATGTTGTATTCTTTCTTTCAAGAGAAGCAAACTTGTATTATGCAGAATTGATATGAATTTAGATGTTCCAAAATTATTTTTTAGTTGTAACAATTTCGGGACGATTTTGTTCTCCCTGCACCGTTTCAAAAAAGCTAAGATTGTTAGTAGCTTACCTTGAGAAGCTGAGCTTACTAAAGATGTTTGTTTTAGTAAGAATGTATCAGGTATCAGGTATCAGGTTATGTTGCTCTTATGTATACCCTCTACGATGCCTGTGATTGGTCAGAGTGCCCCACCGTGGGGACTGGTCGAACCTGATTGGCTAATCAAGTAACAGGCATCGTAGAGAGTATACATAAGAGCAACATAACCTGATACCTCTGTTTCAGGTCAGCCCCAAAGAAGTGAACTGCAATGTTCACGAAACGTCGATAAAATTTCGTAGTTTTTTACACAAATAAAACCCGAAATATCTCTTGTTATCGATATTTTTTACCATTTTAATTTATGGAGGGTGAGACTTGGTTCGTTATATGTGTTAGAAACATTTTTTACTGTTTTTAATTCATGGAAGGTGAGTCTTGGTTCATTAAATATGATAAGGGTAGTTGCTAGGGGTCGTGGAATATTACTGTTGAGATAAATATATAGTAACTAGAGTATTGGAAAGTGTTCTGGGGAGCTGCGTACAAATTTTTAATTTTTTGCGGTTTTTGTTGAAGACAACTGAGACTAGATTTGTTAAATTTGATAAGGGAAGTTCCTAACCATTGTGAAATATTACTGTGAGGGTGGATATATCTATTAGAGCCTTTAAAAGCTGGTGTGGTGGTTATTTTTCATTTTAAATATTTTTGGCGGTTTTAGTTGTAGACAGCTGAGACTGCAATCGTTAAATTTAATAGGGGTAGTTCCTAGGGGCTGTAGAATATTACCATGAGGGCGGATATATCTACTAGAGACTCGAAAAGCTGTGTGCAGTGATAATTTTTATTTTTAAATATTTGTTATCGTTTCAATTGATGGAAGGAGAGATTTTGTTCGTTAAATGTCATAGCGGTAGTTCCTAGGGGTCATGGCCAATTGGCCCTCGCTCTTATTATGCTGTAATTCATGTCAAATTTTTATCCTGAGCTAGCAAAAAACTACCAAGAATTTCTCGAAAACCTTTGAGTCTTGAAAGTGAAAATCTCGTATCCAAATTTTATGATCTTGGTGACATGAGTCACTTAATGCCTATAATGAAGGATTATGTATCTGGTTGAGTGAGTGACATGGAAGCTCTCGTTCAAAAAAGATTGGTTTTGTGCAATTTAAATTAATTTTATGCAGAATTCCAGTCAGAAAATGAAGAGGTTTATATAGGCTTCATGTAATTCACACAATTCAGACCGAAACATTGCGTTTTGCCAGGGATTAGTGGTACCTGCACAATGTAGGTCTGTGATCACCATGAGAACATGAAGTTATTGCTAAAAGAAATAAACATGAGATATTCAACGAAAGATCCAGCGATAATTGTAAATGGTCATCGAGATCGTTTAAAGTTAACTGTGTGCCCTGATGCAACAAGTTCCTGCCAATTAGGAGAATGCCAAAATTGCCACGATATTCCTAAAATTCAAGATAACTTGATTTAAGGTTTTGATGAGGAGGATTTGGAAAACTCAAATTTCATTCTTGGCTGCAGACTGACAGGTTGACTTTAAAAACGCTTATCATGAATGTTTATGAATTTCTCAATGAGCTTTGTGAAGAGTTGCTGAAGTTAAGAACCCGTAATTTCCTTACCAAAGAGCAGTCATTATTTTACAAAAATCTGAAAATTACTTTGAAAAATTGTGAATTTCATAGCTCATTTGATTGCGCTGATAACTTTAAGTTTGGTCTCCAAAACTCCGTTCAAAGATTTCACTGGAATAATGATCAGGACAGAATATTCTCAATAGGTATTTACTATGTAAAAGTTGCAGAAATCAAGAAAAAAGCATGGCAATCATATAGTACAATTTCAGTCATGTCACTGTTGTCGTTTATGAGAACCAGGAGATAATTGTGATTTATCTTAAAGCGCATTTTGCAGACCAAAATGTGTACTGCGTCTCAAACGTGCAGATCAGCATTTTAAAAACAAGAGCGATTCTTATAATATCCTAGCTTACAAAGCAGGTATTAGAATTCCAGCTGAGTGGCATTACCATCCTACCGCTCGTGGTAAGGGAGCATGTGATGGCATGGGGGCGAATGTTAAATGAAATACAGCAAGGTTTAGCCTAAACTGTTCCGCTGAAGATCCAATCCTAGATTCGTCATCCCTATTTCAGTGGACAAGGAAGTACTGCAAGGAAACTGAAATCATTTTTAGTAGCAAGGAATATCACGCAGCCACTACTAAAGGTCTAAAAAGCAGATTCGATACTGCCGTGACAATCAAAGGGACTTTGCAATACCATGCATTGAAACCTACTGAAGATGGGAGACTTTAATTGAAGAAATTTTTCTCACTCACGGAATGCCACTACTTTCCGAAAGAGAAAAAAAAACGAAAATTAGGAAGCAAAGTAAAAACAACTGCCATTAAAAAGCGAAAGGCGGAAAGAAAGGCAGATAGAAGATCAGACATCAGTATTAAAAAATTTCCGAGCTTTAATTTTACTTCATCCACTAAACCACTTTCTCGACCCGATCTTTTCTCCAGTTACTTGATTTTCCAAAATTAACCTTTTTTTTAATTCATTAGTATACATAATGCAGGCGTTAAAATAATGGCAATCTCAACATCTTAAAATAGAAAGAGCGATCAAATATACGAGCATATATTATTACTTTTCGTAGAAACGATACTATGAAAGCACCACTGTGCACTGCGGGGCTCGAGAGCCACTCTTATGCGCTTTCTTTTAAGAGCAAAATAAATACAAAGGAACTTGTCTTATTTCGAAAACAGTCTAATTTATTTTTGACCTTTATTTTTGAAGTTCAAATGTTTCTTTTTGAAAAACTACGTAGGATTAATCATAAGGGCATGGAAAAGCCTTTCTAAAATGTATTAGACAACATTTTTTCAATCTTATTAGGAGAGCTAAAAATCGCCGAACTAGAGGATATCCAAAAAGATCCCCAAAAATGTCACCCTTTTCCCCTCGGACAATACTTATCCGAATAACAACATTTTTCCCCCGTGAACTGCTATCCAACAGCACAAAACTTTGTCTAAGTTTAACTTCGATCAGTAACCTTCGACTTTTTGAGTGGGTGCACTTGAGAAATAACGCCCCATTTGTGGCCTGCCGAATATAGGAGAAAATAAGGTCAACAACATTTTATATATAGACGAACTTAAACTTTTTGCCTGTTCAAAATAGGACCATGAAATCCTAGTGGCGGCGGTAAATAGGTACTCTAAAGTAATTGTAATGAGCTCTAATCTAGATAAGTGTGTCGGCGCCTACCTACACAGAAGAGGAATAGTAAATACATGATCGCGTGACAATTAGGATATTTACCCAAAAGTTGGAAATATTATTCAACGCCTTGGTCATATCTTGGAATACCGCAAGCGGTCACCAAATATGTGACTGTGGTACAAACGTTCTTTCAAACAAGGTATTGCCAATTGTCCAGATAAATTTGGGCTTCTGAGTTATCTGGGAAGCATAAGATCCAAACGACGAATATGCTTACCGTTCCTATACTGCTTTATACGTTTGATGCAGTAAAATGAAACTTCGATAAGTTAAAGCCACTTGACCGACGCACACGCAAGATGATGACAATCTATCATAGTCATTATCCTATATGTCTTCATCGAAGAATGTTTCTGGCTAGAACCTTTTCAGTTCAAAATAGCACAGATTCTCTCATACATTTCGACAGGGAGTTGATCCGTAGATTCAGCATAATTTCTAACATAATTGTCACCACAAGTGGATGCTCATTGCGGCCCTGCACGAAAGAGTTGCCGGCTCGCAACCGAATCAAGGCGAAACCCCCAACGGGCCCCGAAACGCGGGACAACGCGCGTACCAGCGCCGTTTAACTCTTGCCGACATGTCGTTAGACGCCCCCTGTACTTTCGCACGATCCCGCCAATTGTAAGTGAAAGTAAATGCCGCATTAATATTATCCACCTAGGATGGTTTCATTGTGTCTTCACCTACTTCTCGGTTGTGCCAGTATTTCTTTTTTTTCTAGGAGAATTTTAACGTGTGCTCGCGTGGTTTAGTTCTGGGGTTAAATAAAGTATGTGAGGGAAACCATGAATAGAAATGGAATTAGTACATTTCTTTTAGTAGAAACGCAAGTCAATTTAATCTAGCCCTAAAAAATAAAAATAAATCAAATTTAAAGAGAAAGCAAAAATTTTGAAAAACCATTAATTTTTTTTGGGAAAGTAGCCGGGCAGCCAGGCAGGCTTCGAGGTAGGCTCCCCGCTGCAAATATGAGACTACTTTCGTGATATTGTTTAAAAGATATTAAAAAAAAGTTCATAAAAATCGGGTAATATCTTCACTGATAAAGAAAATATTCACATATTATGGAAACATACAATTATTAAATCTCTAAAAATGTGTAGGAAAATAAAATTAAAGAAGGTTAAACATTATTGTTCGAAAGCCAAATGCAACTTTTATTATAAATGTATACATTAATTTGTACACATACGAGGATAATAGACCTATTAATCAGTAATTCGCTATATTGTACATTTTCCTATAAACGGGCAATTCTTAACCTAAGCTAATCCGGAATTACAGGAAATTTCCAAAAGTTTTTAATTTTTCGAAAGCCAGATTAAAAATTATCATGAATTCGTACATTCATTTGTACGTACATAAGTATAATACACGTATTAATAAGTCATTAATTACTTTGTACTTTTTTCTGTACAAAGGCAATTCTTGAAATGACCGATAAACGCAGAGAAAAACTGTGGAAAACGTAGACTAACAAAAAAAGCACACTCGAAATAAAAATATTCTTATCGCTATCAATGGAGGCACCACAATTAACGCAAATTGTATAGAAATTATTATGATCATCGGATATAAGAGCCTCATTTACTTATACATCTGTTATAATGGTTTTAAATACAGAAATAACGTCTAGAATTCAATTTTCAAAATGTTATAACTTTAGAGGTGGCAGTTGAGAACTCGATAACCAACTTGGTTCCCAAAAATTTATTTATTGAATATAAACTTGTTAAGTAATTGTATAAGTATATATAGACCCTTTTCTTAAAATGGTCAGGAAGCACGAAGAAATGGGCAAAGGAGCGTTTCTGTACAAAGCAGCGGAGGAGGCTGCTGAAACACTCAGACTTAACTTCAGTACTAGAGGTGAGCAAAATGCATCAAATCTTATCTATCTCCAGTACTCACTCCTGAAAGGCCGGCTGAAGAAAGTACAAGAGAAAAACTTTCGTTAACAGCTCCTCGATAAGAGAATGGACGGCATCTTCCACAGAAATGTGGAGGATCAGTATTGTCGTGGGAGCTTACTTTTGCTTTCCTTGTTAACTTGTTAAGGAATTGTATAACTATATATAGACCCTTTTCTTAAAATGGTCAGGAAGCACGAAGAAATGGGCAAAGGAGCGTTTCTGTACAAAGCAGCGGA
>NC_046661.1:20215763-20218158 GCF_010883055.1 Belonocnema kinseyi
TGGACGGCATCTTCCACAGAAATGTGGAGGATCAGTAATGTCGTGGGAGCTTACTTTTGCTTTCCTTAAATCACCCAGATTGAAGTCTGGTACGGAGGTTTTTATTTTGGCATGCCACATTTGAGCCAAGACACAATCCAAAGGCACAATACGGCACTAAGAGTGCTTTATTTCCATCTCTGCCACTCCGTCACCATTTTTATGTCTTACGAAGTTTAACACGTAAAATGTTTTCAATTTTTATTTCTTCGATTTTGGACAGGAAATTAAAAGCCAATTTATTTGATATTTGCTATACGTGTCCACTAATCAATGAATATTGCATTTATCGCCCTTTTATATCTCAGAAATATTATGCAAAAGCTTTAGGCATATCAAACATGGCATAAAATGGCAATATTTGGAAGCTCATTGTAACACTCAGACATAATTGTGTAACTTAAAATTTTGAAGAGACATTCTTTAGACACAATTAAGGTGAACACCGGCTGAAGGAACTGCAGGTGGACGGCTGCAAAAAAAGGTGACCCTCGGACGGGCCTCTCATTGTGCACCGTATTTGCTGGGTCCCAAAATACAGTAACTGGCAATGAGTTGAATGGCAGAATAATAATAAGTCAATAAATATAAAGCTACTCTCTCGGTTGAACCTGTAGCTGGTGTAAGGACTTCTTTACTTCAAATAAGGAAACTTTGAAGCCTCAGAGCGAGTTCTAAAAATATTTTGTTTTGAAAATAAAAAATAGGCATACATTTATTTGCCTACGAGGACGATTTGGCCAACAAGCCCGTTAAAATTTCTGAAATGTGATTTTTTGGGCCACCCTGTCCAAAATCGAAGAAATAAAAATTGAAAACATTTTACGTGTTAAACTTCATAAGACATAAAAATGGTGACGGAGTGGCAGAGATGGAAATAAAGCACTCTTAGTGCCGTATTGTGCCTTTGGATTGTGTCTTGGCTCAACATGTGGCGCCGGTATGTTAAGGTGGAAATGACACCGTATTGGCATGCCAAAATGAAAACCTCCGTACCAGACTTCAATCTGGGTGATTTAAGGAAAGCAAAAGTAAGCTCCCACGACATTACTGATCCTCCACATTTCTGTGGAAGATGCCGTCCATTCTCTTATCGAGGAGCTGTTAACGAAAGTTTTTCTCTTGTACTTTCTTCAGCCGGCCTTTCAGGAGTGAGTACTCGAGATAGATAAGATTTGATGCATTTTGCTCACCTCTAATACTGAAGTTAAGTCTGAGTGTTTCAGCAGCCTCCTCCGCTGCTTTGTACAGAAACGCTCCTTTGCCCATTTCTTCGTGCTTCCTGACCATTTTAAGAAAAGGGTCTATATATAGTTATACAATTCCTTAACAAGTTTATATTCAATAAATAAATTTTTGAGAACCAAGTTGGTTATCGAGTTCTCAACTGCCACCTCTAAAGTTATAACATTTTGAAAATTGAATTCTAGACATTATTTCTGTATTTAAAACCATTATAACAGATGTATAAGTAAATGAGGCTCTTATATCCGATGATCATAATAATTTCTATACAATTTGCGTTAATTGTGGTGCCTCCATTGATAGCGATAAGAATATTTTTATTTCGAGTGTGCTTTTTTTGTGAGTCTACGTTTTCCACAGTTTTTCTCTGCGTTTATCGGTCATTTCAAGAATTGCCTTTGTACAGAAAAAAGTACAAAGTAATTAATGAATTATTAATACGTGTATTATACTTATGTACGTACAAATGAATGTACGAATTCATGATAATTTTTAATCTGACTTTCGAAAAATTAAAAACTTTTGGAAATTTCCTGTAATTCCGGATTAGCTTAGGTTAAGAATTGCCCGTTTATAGGAAAATGTACAATATAGCGAATTACTAATTAATAGGTCTATTATCCTCGTATGTGTACAAATTAATGTATACATTTATAATAAACGTTGCATTTGGCTTTCGAAAAATAATGTTTAACCTTCTTTAATTTTATTTTCCTACACATTTTTAGCGATTTAATAATTGTATGTTTCCATAATATGTGAATATTTTCTTTATCAGTGAAGATATTACCCGATTTTTATTAACTTTTTTTTAATATCTTTTAAACAATATCACGAAAGTAGTCTCATATTTGCAGCGGAGAGCCTACCTCGAAGCCTGCCTGGCTGCCCGGCTACTTTCCCAAAAAAAATTAATGGTTTTTCAAAATTTTTGCTTTCTCTTTAAATTTGATTTCTTTTTATTGTTTAGGGCTAGATTAAATTGACTTACGTTTCTACTAAAAGAAATGTACTAAAAATATTTTGTTTTGAAATTAAAAATTAGGCATACAGTTATTTGCCTACGAGGACGATTTGGCCAGCAAGCCCGTTAAAATTTCTGAAATGTGAT